>NC_045436.1:180110251-180129277 GCF_002776525.5 Piliocolobus tephrosceles
TAAAATAAAATAAAAATAAAAAACCACTTGAGACTGGGCATGGTGGCTCATGCCTGTAATCCCAGCACTTTGGGAGGCGGAGGTGGGTAGATCACTTGAGGTCAGAAGTTCAAGACCAGCCTGGCCAACATGTTGAAACTCTGTCTCTACTAAAAATACAAAAATTAGGTGGGCTTGATGGTGGGCGCCTGTAATCCCAGCTATTTGGGAGGCTGAGGTGGGAGAATCACTTGAACCCAGAAGGTGGAGGTTGCAGTGAGCCGAGAGCATGCCACTGTACTCCAGCCTCAGTGACAGGGCAAGACTCCATCTAAAAAAAAAAGAAAGAAAGAAAGAGAAAAGACGTGCTCCTATAGGCACATTGCTGTGCCTTTGCCCATTCTGGGACTCCTACCTGACTTTCTCTTGCCCTCTGTGACACCTGCCATGCTTCAAAGCCCTGCTCAAATGTCACTGCCTCCAGGAAGCCTTCCCTGACTGCCAAGCACAGTTAATATCCTCAGTCGTACCCTCTGCCACCCAACGCCACTCCTGTTCTACACTATCAGTTGCATTTGCCTGATGTGTTTCTCATATTAGACTGGGGTTATGGGTTTGGGGGAGGAAGACCACGACAGCAAAGTGCACTCCTGCTCGCATGATAGCGAGGACACCTGCTATCAACAGGCTTTGTCATTGATGCTGTTGACCCTGGTCACCTGGCTGAGGGGTGTTGGTTGGGTTTCCCCATGTCCACACTATCCTCTGTGGAAGGAAGCCACCATGTGCATCCCACACTAAAGGAGTGGGGGTCATGCTCTGCCCCCCAGCCTAAATTAGCTGGAATTCTTTAGCCCGGGGGGTCTGTCTGTCTCTTCTCCCCCATTTTTTTTTTTTTTTTTTTGAGACGGAGTCTGGCTCTGTCGCCCAGGCTGGAGTGTGGTGGCCGGATCTCAGCTCACTGCAAGCTCCACCTCCCAGGTTTACGCCATTCTCCTGCCTCTGCCTCCCAAGTAGCTGGGACTACGGGCGCCCGCCTCGTCCCCCGGCTACTTTTTTGTATTCTTTAGTAGAGACGGGGTTTCACCGTATTAGCCAGGATGGTCTTGATCTCCTGACCTCGTGATCCGCCCGTCTCGGCCTCCCAAAGTGCTGGGATTACGGGCTTGAGCCACCGTGCCCGGCCTCTTCTCCCCCATTTACCCAGTTATCCCATCACTTATTTGTACTGGTGTGGACTCATACGTATTTGTTTTCTTTCTTTCTTTCTTTTTTCTTTTTTTTTGGAGGTGGAGTCTTGCTCTATCGCCAGGCTGGAGTGCAGTGGTGCGATCTCGGCTCACTGCAACTCCGCCTTCTGGGTTCAAGCAATTCTCCTCTGTCAGCTGCCCGAGTAGCTGGGATTACAGGCGTGCACCACCGCACCCATCTAATTTTTGTATTTTTAGTAGAGACAGGGTTTCACCACATTGGCCAGGCTGGTCTTGAACTCCTGACCTCGTGATCCACCCGTCTCGGCCTCCCAAAGTGCTGGGATTACAGGTATGAGCCACCGCATCCGGCCTACATATTTGTTTTCTATTTGGGGTTGACATTGCTACTGCTTTACCTGTGTTTCATTGCTCACATTGTCCCAGCTTTGGCCACTGGGAGCTCTTTCAGTTGACTCCTGTGCCCCTTTGTCACAGTTCCATCATTTCCGGGATCTATTAATCCATTTATCTATTGGCCGGTCAATGGCTCACACTTCCTTACTTCCTGATGCTACAAGACACTCCAGGCCCACTGTGTTTATTTCCTGCCAGGGAATGTATTTCACAAATATTTCATGTGCGGAGGCTGATGCAGAGCCCCTCCTCCAGGCAGCCTCCCCAGCTGTCTACAGGCAGGACTGGGGCTGTGCAGTGCTCCCCTTTCCCGACTCCTCCGCAATGGCCACTCCGGCCGAGCTGTCCCATCTGGCTCCATGGCTGTCTCCACCACGAGGCTGAGTCTGGGCTCTCTAGAGGGCAGTGGGCATCTGACTCATCCATGTCGGATGCTGAGCACGGGGCCAGGCCCAGCGTCGGGCAGGCAGGTTGGATCTGGGCCACGCTGCCTGCTGATCCTCCCCCCTGAACAATAATGATGATGACTGCTTTCCTTTGTGGGACCCTCCTCTATGCTGGCTGGTGTTGGGCCTGGGCAGGACCATAAAGCAGCTCCCCCAGGGGCTTCGAATCCAGGCTTCAGAATCTGCTCTCCATCATCGGGTTGCACCCCAGGATGCACTGTGTGGGCCAGTAGGGGAGTTTCCTGGTCCCCTCTGTGTGGTACCTGGACCACTACGCTACCCTTAGTGAGCAGAGGAGGGCTATGCCAGGGTAGAAGGGGTGAGGGGTGTGTCCATCCTGCAGCAAGTGAGGGGAGACCCTGGGACCCACACCTGGCTGGGCACCAAAGTGGTGGGCCACGCACCTGTGACGCCACCTGGGCGACACCCCAGCTGGTTAGCAGGCATGTGAGGTAGCAGCTACAGATGTTGGCCCAACAAGGGGCTGCTGCCTGGAGCCTGCACTGGGTACCTGTCACAAGGCAGCCACCCCCTCCCTGTCTCTCCAGTGTCCCAGGGGAAGGTGCAGCCAGTGCTGTGGCCAGATCCTGCGGGGCACCGCTCAGAGGCACACGTGGCTCGACACACGAGGTGGGAGAACTCAAGCCCCACCTGGGGCAAGCCCGTGCCCACTGCAAGCCGGTGGTTTCCTCCCACCCAGCTGCCCACACAGCTTTGCCTCAGCAGAATTGCACTTGACTGGGCTCTGTCCCCTTCGGCATGTCTGGCAGAGGCGAACCCCGCTCAGAATACATGGGGCTGTTGGCTCCCACCTGACTTGGGCAGCCCGGCCCCTATCACCAGGTCTTGGTTTGTTAGTCATTCAGCAAACGCTTGCAGAGTGTGACACTGTGCTGGACATGGGGCCCACAGAGAGCAAGACCCGCCAGTGCCCTGGAGGAGCCCGCAGTGCAGGGGACCTGCCTAGGAAGAAAGTGGTGGTGATAGACAATGGCCCCAGTCCCAGGAGGGGTGGAGCATGCTGAGGCTCTCCAGGGCGCCGGGCAAGGGCTGGCCAGGCTGGCAGCCAGGGTAGGCCTCTTCGAGGCCGCAATACACTGCGGTCACAGCCTGGAGGAGAAGGGTTGCCAGAAAGGGGTGGTGTGCAGAGACCAGGGCAGGAGTCAGGGGTGTGGGACAGCACAGGGTGGCCAGGGCCCCTCTGGGCGTGGGGGAGGGGAGAGCGGGGGAAGGGAGAGCAGGGTGAGATTGGCAGCGGTGGCTTGGATGTAACAAGGTGGGGAAAGAGAGGGGTCACGTGCCAAATGCCCTATGGTGCCATCTGCTAAGATTCAGGGCAGTGGAGGGGCAGTAGGTGTCCAGTTCTGGCTGGATGGTGTCTGGGCTGGCTACTGGTCATCAGAGAAGCAGACGGTGGCACTGGCACAGGCCGTCATTCTGAGCTGGAGCCTGGGGAACTCAGTGAAAGCAGATGGCTCTGAAGTTCCTGCTGGTGTGAGCTCTCCACACAGAGTGTGGCCCTTAGAGAAGGTGTGACCATGAGGGAGGAGGAGGCTGGGAGGCAGGAGAAAGTATCCAAAGGGTGCGGTCAGCGGGTGGACCAGTGGCCCCGAGAGACAAGGAAGAGGGAGCCGGGAAAGGACTGCTGGGCTTGGCCACATGGAAAATGCCAGTGACCTATGCCTGGGTAGTTTTGGGGAGCGTGGGGTGGGTGTGTTGATGTGAGGCCAGGAAGTAGGGCATGGAAAACAGCACTTGAGGTTTTGCTGGGAGGCGGCAGCACTGGCCACAGGTGCCTGAGATCACCAGCGTGCCCCCCGTGACATCTGGCCCCGTCCAGGTGGGTAGCGGGGGGCCTGCAGGAATCCCCCTTGGAGCCCTCCTCCCCTCTGCCTGCAGTGACCTCAGCCTCAGAGCCTCGAGCTCGCAGGAGATGGCTCCTAGCTGGGAGGACTTCACTCCTAGGAGGAGTTGGGGGAGTGTGTGCTTGGGCAGGGTTAATGATTGTGTAAGCCAAGGTCAGGATCAACCCCATGACTGGGCTCTGCAGAATGCCAGAATTCCGGCCGCGGTCCCACCCCTGATTCAGGAAAGTTGGGGATCTGAGGACTTCGGGCTTATGGGATTGGGAGTCCTGGGGGGACTCATCTGTAAGCTGGGATCTGATGTCCCCAGGCTGTTGGGAGAATGGCAGCCTTGTAGCCCCTGCCATGTGCCCTCATCTGGGGCCTTCTCCTCTGTGCACTCCCTCTTGGTCACCCACACCCCACCAGCTGGCGGGTCCACAGGGTGTTTCTGGGGTTTGGCCTCTTCTGGCTCTGTGATCATTTTTTGGAGACAGGGACCCGGCTCTGTCACCCAGGTTGGAGTACAGTAGTGCAGCCAGGCTGGAGGGCAGTGGTGCGGCCAGGCTGGAGGGCGGTGGTGGGGCCAGGCTGGAGGGCGGTGGTGGGGCCAGGCTGGAGGGCGGTAGTGTAGGTCATTGCTCACTGCAGTCTCCAACTCCTGGGCTCAAGCAATGCTCCCACCTCAGCCTCCCGAGCAGGTGGGACTACAGGCGTGCACCACCATGCCCAGCTAATTGTAATTTTTGTAGAGATGGGTTTCACCATGTTGACCAGGCTGGTCTTGAACTCCTGGACTCAAGCGATCCTCCTGCCTCAGCCTCCTGAAGTGCTAGGATTACAGGTGTGATCCACTGCGCCCAGCCCTGGCTCTGTGATTTTACCCTCTCTGCACCTCTGTTCCTCGTGGTTTTAAAGGTGGAGATGCCAAGGACTGGTGGGAGCTGCAGGGCTGCCGTGGGGGCTCCTATGTAGGCAGTGAGGGCTCTCTGGTCAGCTTCCTCCAAAGAAGGAAGGTCCCTTTTCTGAAATCTCTGCTAGGGAAACAGCTTGCTTCCCTCACCACCCCCAGATGAGGAGCACTGTGCTAAGGAGTCTCAGGCACCTGGTCAGCGGGAGAAGGAAGGACTGTGGACCTACTGGGCTGCAGAGTCAGCGATTCCCTGGGCTCCAGGCTGACGCCTGCCCCGACAGAGCAGGACATTCCAGCCAGTTTGGGGATGGGTGTCTTCAGTTCCAGCCCAGGCACGAGAACTGCTGACCACTTCCTGCAGGCCTCCGACCCGGCGGCCTAGCCACCCATCCGGCCGGGGTGGCCATCAGTCATCTGGAAAGCCTATGAGCCCTGTGTCCTTGTTTTGCAAAGAGCAGTTCCTGAAATCATGGGGCTTAGAGCTCTGCTCTTCTGATCAGGGGCCGGTTTCAGCAGCAAAGGCCAGAAATAACACACAGTGTGAGTGCTGTGTGAGCGGAGCATCACCCTAGCCCTTTCCGGGGGATGACTCACGATGCTGCCATTCCAGCACCAGCTGGTACGGGGCTCCAGACTAGCGGCTTATCATGCCGGCCCGGATACACCCGTCCTCAAACTTGGGTGTGCAGAGGAATTAACTCAGGAAGGAACCTCAGGAGAGATTTGTGCTGGTCCTTCCCCCCTGTTCTCAAGTCTGAGTAGGGCTTGAGAATGCCTTGGGAGGTGTGCGGGGACAACTTTGCTTGTTTGTGTTTCCGGGAAATACTGTGTTTAGCAGAGACAGCATTTTATACAGGAGGAATCGGAGACTGGGAAAGATGGCAGGGCTGCTCAGCATGGAGCTGGGATCTGGCCGGGCTGTGTTCTCCAGGGGCAGGGACCAATCTCTGAGTTACATTTATTTATATAATTATTTATTCATTTATTCATTCATTCATTCTTTTTCGAGACGGAGTCTTGCTCTGTCACCCAGGCTGGAGTGCAATGGCAAGATCTCGGCTCACTGTCACCTCTGCCTCCCAGGTTCAAGTAATTCTCTCACCTCTGCCTCCCAAGTAGCTGGAATTACAGGCAACTGCCACTACACTCGGCTAACTTTTGTATCTTTTTTTTTTTTAGTAGAGACAGGGTTTCACCATGTTGACCAGGCTGGTCTCGAACGCCTGACCTCAAGTGATCTGAACTCGGCCTCCCAAAGTGCTGGGATTACAGGGGTGAACCACGGTGTCCGGCACTCAGTCACATCTAAAATGAAAGGGTCATAGAATCACCAGAACTCTCCTTCCTGTGACCTTGGGTGAAGGTCATTTTTGCCTTGCCCCTCAATCTCCCCATTTATAAGCCTGAAGGTTGTAAATTACAATCTTTTTATCCAACCACTTGTCTTTATTTTATTTTTGAGATGGAGTCTCGCTCTGTTGCCCAGGCTGGAGTGCAGTGGCGTGAACTTGGCTCACTGCAACCTCTGCCTACAGGGTTCAAGCGATTCTCCTGCCTCAGCCTCCTGAGTAGCTGGGATTATAGGCATGCACCACTATGCCCAGCTAATTTTTGTATTTTTAGTAGAGACGGGGTTTCACCATGTTGGTCAGGCTGGTCTGGAACTCCTGACCTCATGATCCGCCCGCCTTGGTCTCCCTAAGTGCTGGGATTATAGGCGTGAGCCACGATGTCCGGCCCACTTGTCTTTATTTGTTGTCTTCTCTTCCGCTCCGAGTTTAGGTTCGTGTCGCCACCTGGTGATTGACTTGTCTGTGTGCATATTTGCATAGTCGCAGGCGTGACCAGGGTGGAGCAGCGAAGCTGGGCCCTTGTACCATGTTTCAAGCCTATTTCACAGCAGAAGATGGCCTCAGCTTACAAACCACATTCATGACCAAATCTGTTGTCCCCTGTCTTGTATTATACTATTATAGAGAGTTTTCTTGGCACGTGGCCACACCGATTCACTTACTGCTGTCTGCTTGCCTGCTGTAAGGGCAAGGTTGTGACGGACCTGATGACTGGCAAAGCTAAACATGCTCCCTCCAGCCCTACCCAGAGCACGTTTGCCTCCCCTGTTCTGGAATGACCTTGGAGGCTCCTGCGTGCCTGTTTCTGCTGGACAGGACCAATGGGAGAGCCAGCAGCCTGCTGAAGTGGGGAGAGTGCGGGTAGCCTCTAGCCCCCAGGCCTCTGCATTCCTGAGAGTCACTTTTATGGCGTTGTAGATTAACCCCTTGGGGTGCAAGCATGCTGGCCTCTCCTTGGCTGCCAGTGTCCATAGTCCCCTGAAGTGGCTGTGGGAGATTTTAGCACACTGCCTGCCAGGATCACAGTGGTTTGAGCTGGCCCTGACCCCTGAGAAGCCCTTTGCTCCCCTGCTTTGCCTGTTTCCTCCCCCTCCAAGTCTCAGCGCAGGTGCCTCCTCTTTCAGGAAGCCTTCCTAGATTTCACCCTCTTCTCTTTCCTCCCAGGCCTCCCTTTGCTGCTGCACCAACCATGCTTTGCCATCCTGGTCTGTTTCCCCCGCTTGTATGTGAGCTCCTCATGTGAGCAGCCAAACCATGGGACAGGTGGGGACCCAGAAGGCAGAGCTGGGATGGGGGTGCTGCCAACGGCAGTGGCAGGTGGGGCTCCAAGCTGCAAAAAGCAGCATTACTTGGAGGTGGAGAGTGGGACCGACCCTCAGAGGTGCAGTTTCCTGGGAGGGATGTAGTCCCGGGGACCCCTGCTTGTGTAGGGGCAGGTCCAGATCACCTTCTGAGCCTGAGATGATTCACTGCCGAGAACTGAAAATGCTCTGAGACAGTGTGATGAAGCCAGAAACCACCTGTGCCTTCCTATGACTGCAGCTGTCATCATTTGCTGCAGGAGGCTGAAAAACCAAAGACGAAAGAGGTAGAAGGCAGGGCCTCTGCTCCCCAGCCAGCAACCCCCTCCCCCGCAACTTGAGTTGCACCCTGGGGCTGGGACCTCAGGGAGCCTGGTCAGCACACAGGGGCTGGCAGGAGCTGTCCTGGGACCTTCTGAGATGGATAATTAAAGAGGGGGGAGGGCTAAAAGGCCACAGCTGAAGGGCGGGGCGGGGGGGGGGGAGCTTATCCGGCTCTGTCACAGGTGGGTCAGATTTGGGCTTTCCTGAAGGAAGGACGCAGGAACAGGTCTGGTCGCTTCTTTGAGCGACCCAGGACAGTCACAGAAGTCTGAAGGCGCACTCGCTTTTCCCAGGTGATGTCCCCAGGCTGTTGGGAGAATGGCAGCCTTGTAGCCCCTGCCATGTGCCCTCATCTGGGGCCTTCTCCTCTGTGCACTCCCTCTTGGTCACCCACACCCCACCAGCTGGCGGGTCCACAGGGTGTTTCTGGGGTTTGGCCTCTTCTGGCTCTGTGATCATTTTTTGGAGACAGTGGCCCGGCTCTGTCACCCAGGTTGGAGTACAGTAGTGCAGCCAGGCTGGAGGGCAGTGGTGCGGCCAGGCTGGAGGGCGGTGGTGGGGCCAGGCTGGAGGGCGGTAGAGTAGGTCATTGCTCACTGCAGTCTCCAACTCCTGGGCTCAAGCAATGCTCCCACCTCAGCCTCCCGAGCAGGTGGGACTACAGGCGTGCACCACCATGCCCAGCTAATTGTAATTTTTGTAGAGATGGGTTTCACCATGTTGACCAGGTGACCCTGTGGTGGCCATGTCTGCTGCTTCTACGTGGGCTAGAAATTGTGTCCCTGGCACCTCGTCTGCCCAGACTCCGGAGCAGCCAAACCGCGGGATGGGAAGCACTTGCTGAAAACGAGCTTGTTCCGCCCTCAGGGAAAGCCTCTGGCCAGGGTGGCTTGTTTTGTTTTCTCTCCAAACTCGAACATACCTGTTCAGCAGCTTCCCAGCCCAGAAACAGGAAACAGCCTGGTGTAAAAGGTGGGTGACAAGATGGAGAAACTATCCCCTCACCCTGGCAATGAGTCACCTTGTCTTATAATTCAATAAAACACCAGCTGGTCCCAGAGACCAGGAAAGGGAGAGGGGAAGGTTGTTGCTTTCCAGAGCATCATCTCAAAGATTCACACTGGGGCTTGGAGCTCAAAGCAGTGGGTGATGGTTTCCCTGGAAAACCGCAGACTCTTGGGAAAGACTTGCTTCCTGGGGTTTCCGGGAATTGAGGGCACCACTGCCTTTGTCTCCGGCTGCTCACTCACACCTTAGAGAGCCCCAGAGGGCAGTCAAGGGAGGGGTGAGTGTCATGCGCGTCCGTGTGAAGAGACCACCAACCAGGCTTTGTGTGAGCAACACGGCTGTTTATTTCACCTGGGTGCAGGCGGGCTGAGTCTGAAGAGTCAGCGAAGGGAGATAAGGGTGGGGCCGCTTTATAGGATTTGGGTAGGTAAAGGAAAATTACAGTCAAAGGGGGGTTGTTCTCTGGTGGGCAGGAGTGGGGGTTACAAGGTGCTCAGTGGGGGAGCCTTTTGAGCCAGGAAAAGGAATTTCACAAGATAATGCCATCGCTTAAGGCAAGGACCAGCCATTTTCACTTCTTTTGTGGTGGAATGTCATCGGTTAAGGCGGGGCAGGGCATTTGCACTTCTTTTGTGATTCTTCAGTTACTTCAGGCTATCTGGGCATATTCATGCAAGTCACAGGGGATGCGATGGCTTGGCTTGGGCTCAGAGGCCTGACATTCCTGCCTTCTTAATAAGAAAAATAAAACAAAAGTGTTGAAGTGTTGGGGTGGCGAAAATTTTGGGGGGGGTGGTATGGAAAGAGAATGGGCGATGTTTCTCAGGGCTGCTTCAAGCAGGATTAGGGGCGGTGTGGGAACGTAGAGTGGAAGAGATTAAGCTGAAGGAAGATTTGTGGTAAGGGGTGATATTGTGGGGTCATTAAAAGAAACATTTGCCATATAGAATGATTGGTGATGGCCTGGATGCGGTTTTGTATGAATTGAAAAACTAAACGGGCCGGGCGCGGTGGCTCAAGCCTGTAATCCCAGCACTTTGGGAGGCCGAGACGGGCGGATCATGAGGTCAGGAGATCGAGACCATCCTGGCTAACACTGTGAAACCCCGTCTCTACTAAAAATACAAAAAACTAGCCGGGCGACGTGGCGGGCGCCTGTAGTCCCAGCTACTCGGGAGGCTGAGGCAGGAGAATGACGTAAACCCGGGAGGCGGAGCTTACAGTGAGCTGAGATCCGGCCACTGCACCCCCGCGCGGGGCAGAGAGCGAGTCTCCCTCTCAAAAAAAAAAAAAAAAAAAAAAGAAAAACTAAACGGAAGACACAACGTAAGAGGAGGAGAAAAAACAGGTATTAAAGGACTAAGAATTGGGAGGACCTAGGACATCTAATTAGAGAGAGCCTAAGGGGGTTCTGCATAATTACTTGCTCGGTTGGTAAGTTTTTAGTCTCTAAGTTTTTGGGGTGCAGTCCAAGTTGGTCTGGTGTCTGGAATGAGACTGGGGCTTAATAAAAAGGAGAGTCCACGCAGGAGCTCAAATGGGCTGGAACCTGTAGCATTCTGAGGACAGGCCTGAATTCCGAGAAGGGAAAGTGGTAAAAGTATTGTCTTGTCGTTTTTAAGTTGGTGCCTGAGCTTGGTGAGGTGTGTTTTTAAAAGACCATTAGTTCGTTCTACCATTCCTGAAGATTGAGGACGGTAAAGGATATAAAGGTTTCACTGAATGCTAAGAGCCTGAGAAACTGCTTGGTGATTTGACTATTAAAGGCTGGTCCGTTATCAGACTGTATAGAGTTAGGAAGGCGAAACTGAGGAATTATGTCTGACAGAAGAGAAGAAATGACCACGGTGGCCTTCTCAGACCCTGTGGGAAAGGCCTCTACTTATCCAGTGAGTGTCTACCTAGACTTAGAGGTATTTTAGTTTTCTGACATGTAAGTAAAGTCAATTTGCCAGTCCTGGTCAGGGGCAAATCCCCGAGCTTGATGTGTAGGAAAGGGAGGGGGCCTGAACAATCCCTGAGGGGCAGGAGAATAGCAGATGGAACACTGAGAAGTGAGCTCCTTGAGGATAGATTTCCACGATGGAAAGGAAATGAGAGGTTCTAAGAGACGGGCTAGCGGCTTGTAACCTACATGGAAGAGGTTATGAAATGATGACAGAATAGAACGGGCCTGAGAGGCTGGAAGGAGATATTTTCCTTGGTCTAAGAACCATTTGCCTTGTGTGAGGAGAGATTGATAGGTGGAGGTTTCAGCCGGGGAGGAAAACTGCCCTGAGGGATAGAAGTTGGAATGCTAGCTGCTTTTTTAGCTAACTTATCAGCATAAGCATTGTCCTGAGCGATGGGATCTGATGCCTTTTGATGGCTGCTTTTTTAGCTACCTTATCAGCATAAGCATTGTCCTGAGCGATGGTTGGGGGAAGAAAATAGATTTTGGAAGTCCTGGGAACTGTAGAGAGTTGAGCATAGTTTGTGATTTTTAGGGCCTCTAACAGTATTAAAGCAGTGGCAGCCACTGCAGGCAGACATGAGGGCTAGGCTAAAACAGTAAAGTCATTTGGACAGAAAGGCTACAGGACACGGTCCCCGCTCTTGTGTAAGAATTCTGTCCACACTAACCATGCCTAGGAAGGAAAGGAGTTGTTGTTTTGTAGAAGGGATTGGGGTTTGGGAGATTAGCCGGACACGATCAGCAGGGAGAGTAAGTGTGTATTTATGAGAATTATGCCGAGATAGGTAACAGATGAGGAAGAAATTCGGGCTTGACTGAATGAAGTAATGGGGGCTGTCCGTGAGACCTTGCAGCAGTACAGCCTAGGTAATTTGCTGAGCCTGATGGGTGTCAGGGTCAGTCCAAGTGAAAGCAAAGAGAGGCTGGGATGAAGGGTGTAAAGGAATAGTAAAGAAAGTATGTTTGAGATCCAGAACAGAATACTGGGTTGTGGAGGGAGGTATTGAGGATAGGAGAGTATATGGGTTGGGCACTACGGGATGAATAGACAAGACAATTTGGTTGGTAAGGTGCAGATCTTGAACTAACCTGTAAGCCTTGTCTGGTTTTAGGACAGGTGAAGTGGGGGAATTATAAGGGGAGTTTACAGGCTTTAAAAGGCCATGCTGTAGCAGATGAGTGATAACAGGCTTTAATCCTTTTAAAGCGTGCTGCGGGATGGGATACTGGTGTTGAGTGGGGTAAGGGTGATTAGATTTTAATGAGATGATAAGGGGTGACCAGTTGCCAAGGAGAAGTATCCTATGCTTGTGGGTTAAGGTGGGGGATTACGAGGGAGGAGGATGCAAAGGAGGCTTTGAACTGGGGGGAAAAGGCAGCAATGAGTTGTGGCTGTAGCCCAGGGATAGTCAGGGAAGCAGATAATTTAGTTAAAATGTCTTGGCCTAATAAGGGAGCTGGGCAGGTGGGGATAACTAAAAAGGAGTGCATAAAAGAATGTTGTCCAAGTTGGCACCGGAGTGGGGGAGTTTTAAGAGGTTTTAGAAGCCTGACCGTCAATACCTACAACAGTTATGGAGGCAAGGGAAGCAGGCCCTTGAAAAGAAGGTAATGTGGAGTGGGTAGCCTCCGTATTGATGAAGAAGGGGACAGAGTTACCCTCCACCGTAAGAGTTACCCAAAGCATCTGTGACGGTCCAGGAGGCTTCCGAGGCGATGGGGCAGTCAGCCGCTAAGCCAAGAATATCTGGGAAGGAGTCAGTCAGAGAGCCCTGGGCCAGAGCTCCAAGGGCTCTGGGAGTGGCTGCCGGGCGAGTTGGACAGTCTGGTTTCCAGTAGGGTCCCGCACAGTTGGGACACGGCTTAGGAGGAATCCGGCGCTGCGGGCATTCCTCGATCCAATGGCCAGATTTCCGGCACTTGTAGCAAGCTCCTGGGGGAGGAGGTTCTGGAGGAACCCCTGGCAGCTGCGGTTCAGGCATTCGGGGTTGTGTGCTGGAGATGTGGCTTGGGCTCAGAGGCCTGACAGTGAGGATCACAGGTTTGGTGCTGGAAGGACTGGGATCCGGGCTGGTTCTGCTACATGGGAGCTGTGTGGCCCTGGGCAGGTCATGCCTCCTCTAGCCCCTCTGTGAATCAGTTCAGCGGGCATCAGGAGACACTCACCAGCAGGCATCAGGAGACAGTCAAGCTGGTGGGGCCATCAGCAAGCCCTATGTGATGACAATCCTTGTGAAGGGCTGAGCATCTTCTTGGCAAGTGACAGTTGGCATTTATTACAACCACATCAGGGAGCAAAACTCTTGAGCTGGAGGATACTTAGAAATCTCCAAGCACAACTCTACCATTTGCAAGATGGGGAGACTGAGGCCCAGAGGAGTGACAGATTGTCCTGGGAGAATTGAAGTCTGAATCGGGGTTTGGACGGGCCCTCTGGCAGCAGGGCTGTGTGCGCTTCTGCCCCAGGATCTGCAGCCTCCAGGTGGGCCTGCTTGGAAAGCCCCCAGCCCTGAAGGCTCAGGCTCCTACTCCAGGAGGCCGCTGGGTGTGCTGTGTGCAGTCAGGGTGTTCTGTGCAGTTGGGGAGGCTCTTGGAAAATTACCCCGGCCTTGGGCCAGAAGTACAGCTGCAGAGACAAACAGGATACGGGGTCTCCAGCCACCGTGGGGGACAATGGCCAGGAGAGGAAATGTCTCCAGACCCGTGTGTGGATGTGGAGCCCGTCCGGGGGCTTTTTTCAACGCAGCTTCCAGAAAAACAAACACAGGGGAAGCCAAGCGTCTCTGGCCAGGAGGGGAGTGTTCTGCCCACTCCGGAGAAGGGGCAGAGGTGTCAGCAGGCTGGAGAACTGGGGGTACCCGCTTTGAGTCTCAGGTCACAGACGGGAAACTGAGGCCTGGAGGAGGAGGAGGAGGTGCCACAGGCAGGCAGCAAGCTAACGCAGGTGGTCTTGGGCGCCCACTCCCCGCTTCTCTCCACAGCCCCTTGGGGCCATCATCTGAGCAGGGGCACAGGCAGCGCCAACCGTGGTGGGGGCAACGCAGCCAGGGCACTGGTAGGAGGCACTGACCTCCCACGGACGTCGGTTCTTCCCCACCTGCCTGTCGAGCGCAGCCCCTCTGTGCGCCTTGCTGGGCCAAGGCCATGGAGAGAACTCGGCGTGGGCACAGAATCTCAGTGCAACTGAGCTGTGCACCTGTGCTTGGCTTGTTAGAAAAGTCCTCGAATCTAATTTAATCTTTATGATGACTCAGGGCACAGCCACAGAATCTCACATCTCCACCTGCCTGACCCCCAGGGCTACTCAGAGGAAGTGGTCACTCCATGAGGTTGTGTTGACAGATGTGTTGGACCTGAGGCGTGAATGTGACCCCGGTGGAGAAGACGCGCTGAGCAGGGGAGCGAGCCACAGAGGCTATAGACGGCACTGGTGGAGGCGTAGGGAGAGGAAGACCTGGGGTGGGGTGGTGATGCTGAGTGCTTCTGTGGGCATCCACAGGTCCTGGGCACTGGGGCAGCAGATGCCTCAGGGGTGGCCGCTCACCCAGGAAAGCAGCCCAAATGGAGGAGAGGTGGGTACCCAGAGTTGCACCCATTCCACAGGGAAGGTGCCAGGAGAATCCAGCTCCCAAAGTGCTCTGGGCTTTGGCAGCGGGACCTTTGTGAAGGATGGAAGCATTACCCAGTCCCCTGAGACAGGAGGCAGAGGGAGCTGGACAGAGGCTCCCAGCTGGTGGGGCCTGGGCAGGATGAATGTTGAGCTTTGGTGGGAGATGAGGCCGGCAGTTGTCTGCAAGGAAGGGTGGGGTGCCGAGGGCTGGAGTCCAGGAGGGGCTTCAGGATGGGGTCCCCAGACCTTGTATCATCCATCCCCAAGGCCCAAGGAGGGGGCCGGGAGGACACCAGGCTGGAGGGACTGCAGGCTGCTGGGGTTGAGGGGCTGTGGTTGGGGCCACTATTTCTAACCACTGTCCCAGGCCTGCATCACAGCTTATGTACCGAGCTGAGCCCAAAAGGTACGTCCACCCTGAACCTGTGAACCTGACCTTATCTGGAAAAAGAGTCTTTGCAGATGTAATTTCCTGAAGGGTCTGTAGATGAGATTGTTTTGTTTAAATTCTCACCCAAACAGAGATCATCTTGGGTTATTCAGGTGGACCCCAACTCCAGTGACAGGGTGCTTAGGAGAGACTGAAGAGGAGACAGACACAGAGGAGGAGGCTGGGTGAAGACAAAGGCAGAGACTGGAGCAATGCAGCCTCCAGCAGAACATACGTGGAGCTCCAGAGGGAGTGGGGCCCTTCCCACAGCTTGACTGTGGACTTTTGGCCTCCAGAACGGTAAGAGATGACATTTCTGCTGTCTGGAGTCCCCAGTGTGTGGCACTTGGTTGTGGCAGCTCCACGAAACTGACAGAGTGACTGCCCCTGGATGAGGCTGGAGAGACCACCATTTTCCTCCTCAGACGAGCCAGGGCTGGGGAGCCGCGTCCCCGCCGGGAAGAAGAGCTGGTCTGGGAGCTGCTGCCCCTCTGCCTGTGGGTCAGACTTTCAGATTGCTGCCACTGGGGACTCTCTGAAAGTGTCCTTTGGTGCCTCTGAACCTCCCCCCGCAACCCGCCGTGTGCTCACCGAGCATGTTGGTGGCATGGAAGGTGGGGCCTGGCCACACCGGGCCGGGGAGCCCGGAGGTTGGGCCCCTAAGGGGCTTGCGCCTCACGTGGGCCCTCCCCGAGGTCTTTTCGTCTTTTCGGGGCAGCGAGGGGATGTGCATGGGCATCTGCAGCTGCACCCCCTCTCCCAGGCCCTGGCCTCAGTGAGGAGGAGGGAGGGTGTGACTTTAGGGCTTGCCGTGCAGGATGCAGGGACTTGAGGCAAGCGGCAGCCCCTGGGCAGAGCCTGTGATTAGAGAAAGGTGAACAGGACGGGAGGGTGAGGATGAAGGACGAGGATGAAGGACGCAGGTGTGGGCTGGGAGAGGCTTTGACCTGAGTAGCTCACCTGGGGTGGGAATTCTCAGCCTGGGGCAACTTCACCCCTAGGGGATCAATATCTGAGCTGTTTGGCTGTTCTGATTAGAGGAGGGGGCTACTGGCATCCAGTGGGTGGAGGCCAGGGACCAGCTAAAACCCTCCAGTGCACAGGACAGCCCCCTGCCCTGCAGCAAAGAAGGATGCGACCCCAAATGTCAGTAGTGCCTTGGTTGAAAAGCCCAGCCCTAAAGCCCTCAGGACCAGTCAGAACTGGTTCCAGTCTTATCTTCTGGCTGGTCACTGGCCTTGGGCATGTCACATTACCCCCTGAGACTTAGTTTTCCTATCTGTGAGATGGATACGTTACTATTTAACTTAGCGATTATTCTTGGTTTTATTAAACCAGGTGTGTGTAAAGCACCAACCTATCACAGCACAGGATGGAGGGATCCCTCCCATTCCCATTTCCTAGAGCTGGGCCGGAGCCAGCAGCCCACATCCACCACGCGGGTGCTCATACTCCTGTGTTGGCAAGGCCATCAGAGCAGGCAGGCAGGCAGGGCCAGCAGAGTTCAGTTCTTCTGCCTGTTGTCCCAGCTGACTTGAGCCCAGGCCAGGCTTCCTCAGCGGGCAGGGGTGAGATTCCGTGCTTTGGCCTTGGGTCCGCCTGGCCAGGGAGGTTTCTGCTCTCAAACCTGGCTCAGGCCTGGAGCCAGTGGGGGGAGGTAAAGAGGTAGGCCTGTTGGGACAGGCCAGGTTAACCAGGAGAGCTTGCGGTGAGGAGGGGCGCACATCTCTTCCCCTAAGTGTTCCCATTGATGGAGCCAGTGGCCCCGACAGCACCCGGGCGGAGACGGAAGGAGTGGCATGTGAGCGTTTGTGTGCATATGTGTGCCTGTCTATGTGTGCACACACTTGTGCTCATGAGTCTGTGTGCCCATGCACATGTGTGTGTGTCTGCACATCGTGTGTGTGTGTGTATGCATGTGTGTATGCAGGCATGCATATGTGTATGTGTGTGCAGTAAGTAGAAGAGGAACAGAGAGCAGAGCTGAGGCTGGCAGGGCTGGAGGGTGGGTGGCTGGTAGACTTCCCCAATCCCAACCTAGGCGGGGGCTGGGTGCCCCTGGCCTCTACTACAGAACCTGGGGGCTGGGCAGCGGGCAGGCAGGACAGGGCCTGGAGCCGGTCCAGGAAGGAGCTAATGATCAACCCGCTGCGGTGTCTGTGCAGCCGCGCTGGGCCTGCCTCTCCGTCACCGGCCCTCAGGCGCAGGGAGGAAGTAGGGCAGGAAGCAGGGGGCGGAGGCCGCTGTGCAGTCAGCCCTGCTGTGGGCGGCCCCTGCCTGCTCCGTCCAGCTGGAGACAGCCCTGTGGGGCCAGCCAGCGCTGGGCCAGGAGTGGCCACCTGGTGCCTGCGTGCTACAGTCCTGTGGGCCTGGGAGCTGCCTCCGAGGAGCACGCCGCAGGTACGGGGGGTTCCGGGGCAGGCGGGGTGTGGACTAGCCGAGCAGGCTGCTGTCTGCGGGTCTTGCCACGGTTGGATCTTTACACTTTCTTGAGGGCTTTTCTGAGCTGTTTCGAATGGGGGTGGAGCGAAACTGCGAGCTGGGGGCCTCAGGGAGGTCGGCGGCACCCTCAGCAGACCCCACTCAGAGCTCACAGGTGCTGGCAGTGCCAATCCGCAGTGATTACGGGCAATGATTTCAGCTTTGACAAAGCACCCTTGCTTCTGGGACCTGGCCTGACCCCATGCTGACCTTTGGCATGAGCAGCCCTGGGGGTCTGGGAGCAGAGCCAGCCTGTTGCTGGATTCCAAGTCCAGCCGGTCTTAGGTGTGACCCCAGCCCCCGGTTAGCTCGGGCCACACTGCCAGACCCACCAGGGCGAGCCCAGCGCCTCTAAGCCTCACCCGGCACCGTGGTGGCTGTAACCAGCCACTCTGACGCTGCCACCTGGGTTTCTTTTCCAACAACCAAATGGACCCGCGACTGGACTAGGGGCTCCAGCCTGAAAATTCCAGGGAGGGCCTGGGCCCAGCCTTCAACTGCAGGTGTGCCGGGGCGTGTGGTCCCATGTGTGTACACCACTGAGACCCCCGTGGGCCTGTGCGTGATTCCCCAGGAGCCCCGGGAGCCCTGCCCTGTCTGTGAAGCGGGAGTTTCCGACCTTTTGCCGTTGACGAGGCTCAAATGAGATGAATAGCAAAGTGACACTGGGGGGAGTTAGCGGCGT
Organism: Piliocolobus tephrosceles; assembly: GCF_002776525.5. NCBI lineage: Eukaryota > Metazoa > Chordata > Mammalia > Primates > Cercopithecidae > Piliocolobus > Piliocolobus tephrosceles. The sequence continues at coordinate 180,128,186 of NC_045436.1, forward strand.
CGGCCAGGGCCGGGGGCAGCCTACATGTGGGCCGGCCATTCAGGGTGTGGCCTCCCAGCGCCAGGCAGCGGGACCGCGGCTGAGCTTGTGGCTGGAGGCAAGGCTGGGCCCAAGTCAGGGTTAGGTTTAGGATGGGTATGCGGGGGCTGGGCTCAGACCGCCTGGGTTCAACCCCACCTGTGCTGCTTGGCTGTGTGACCTTGGGCAGGCAGAGTCACCGCAGCTGATGGCTCATTTGTGAAAGGGGCATGGTGGTGCCTCCCTCCTCCAGGTGAGCCAAGGATGCTGTGAGCACCCTGGACGGTCATAATTATGTGACTGTCGACACCGTTGTGACAGCGATGACAACTGTGTCCTGTGTCGGGCGCTGGGCCAGTGTTTTATGCATGGAGACATCGCTCGCTCTTCCAGCAACATGAGTGAGGATGGCCGCACAACACAGAAGAGGAAGGCAGGGCCCAGGAGTGCACGGGTGCGCCTGTTTCCCGTGCTGCCAAAGCGCATGACAGAGCCCTCTTGGTCATGTTCTCTCGAAGCTCTGGAGGTCGGAATTCCGAACTCAAGGTGTCCCTCAGAAGGCTCCTGGGGCGGCTCCTCCCTGCCTCTTCCCGCTCCTTGTGGCTCCGGGCGCTCCTTGGCTGTGATTACATCAGTCCACTCTCCGCCCTGGTGGTCATGTGGCCTCCTCTCCAGTTCCTCTGTGTGCCTCCGCGTCTTCTCTTTTACTCACAGGGACACCAGGCACTGGATTTAGGGCCATCCTCATCTGGAACACCCTCATCTTAAGTGAAGGTCACTTCATCTGCACAGACCATTTCCAAATAAGGCCCCATTCTGAGGTTCCCGTGGGCATGAATTTTGAAAGGACAGTGTCAGCCCAGGATGCGAGGTGACAAGTCAACCCTCCAGAGGTGCTTGGTGGCATAGGTGAGGTCTCAATGGCCCTAGAAGTATTTGTTCAGTAACAGCCTGGCGAAAGCTTGGCCAAAGCTTCCCAAACCCGTTCAGGGCCGGCCCAGGCCCTCTCCCTCCTTCTTCCAGCCCACATTCACCAAACTCTACGGACCAGGAGCACTGTCCCTTTAACCCACT
>NC_045436.1:180129287-180178482 GCF_002776525.5 Piliocolobus tephrosceles
CATTCACCAAACTCTACGGACCAGGAGCACTGTCCCTTTAACCCACTCGACCCACTTGTGCGGTGTGCGTGCTCGTTCTCATTTTCTGGCTCAGTAAATTGAGGCATGGAGAGGCCTCCCAGAAACCAGGCTTTGGCCCCACGTCTCCATGTTCTGGAGCCAAATTCCACCCTTCCCCTGGGGCTGGAGTCTGGCCTGGGGCTGGGGTCTGTTCTGACCCATCCAGGGCCCTCCAAGGGTTTGTCCTGATGATAAACTGAACAAACAGGATAAAGGCAGGAAGGAGAGAGTCTCGCAGGCTGCTTGGTGGTCCCCCAGCTCGGTGAGCTGGCCCCTGGGAGCATCAACACCTACTCGTGGTTGGGGCCTCTGCTTGTGCAGTGGTAGCTGGGCCTGCAGGGCTGAGGGAGGGGACGCTGCGGAGATGGGACTCACTTCCTCATCGCCAGGCTCTGCACAGGAACCCCACACTTAGGGTTGTAACAGCAGGTGGGAAATTCCCTGAGCCTGGGGAGCCTTCCTTTTCTCAGGAGACCGTCTGTGAGCACCGGCTGTGTGCCAGGCCCATAGAAGCCCTGGATGCCATTTTGAACAGGCCCGTTCCTAACCCAGGGGGAGGGGGGCTGGGAGGCAGGCAGGTGTCCTGGGCATCAGCCAGTGGATGCAGAAAGGCTGCTGGGACTCCTGCTCTGCTTACAGGGACATAAGACCTGGCTCCTGAGGGACAAAGAGGCAGAGATGGGAGGACAAGGACCCAGAGGTCAGGCGTTGGGAGCAAAAGACCCCCTAAACCAGGAAGCTCGCACACCAGGGAGTGGACTCCAGCGCTTTGTTGAGACCCCTCCATGTGCTTCCGGAGATGAGATGGGAAGACAGCCTGGCCTCGCAGGCAGGGGCTTCCTGGTGCTGCCACAGACCCGGGGCCAGGTGGTGGGCACAGGCAGCCACAGGTGCCAGGACCGCAGTCCTGCAAAGCAAGGAGGAGAAAGCAAAGTCTGAGGCTGGGCGAGGGCAGCCGGAGTGTCCCGCGCTGTCCCTGAAGGTGCCCAGAGCTCTCCAGGCGTGACCAGGGTCCCAGGACATGGGAACAGGGAGGGCGAAGGCCCCAGGCTACACAAGGCATTTTTTTTTTTTTTTTTTTTTTTTTTTTGAGACGGAGTCTCGCTCTGTAGCCCGGGCTGGAGTGCAGTGGCCGGATCTCAGCTCACTGCAAGCTCCGCCTCCCGGGTTTATGCCATTCTCCTGCCTCAGCCTCCGGAGTAGTTGGGACTACAGGCGCCCGCCACCTCGCCCGGCTAGTTTTTTTGTATTTTTAGTAGAGATGGGGTTTCACAGTGTTAGCCAGGATGGTCTCGATCTCCTGACCTCGTGATCCGCCCATCTCGGCCTCCCAAAGTGCTGGGATTACAGGCTTGAGCCACCGCGCCCGGCCTACACAAGGCATTTGATCAGTGAGGCCATGTTCCGTGTCCGCAGTTCCACGCACGCTTCCTTCTTTGGAAAGCAAGTCTTACAGGCTGCACCCTGCTCCCACTCCTGGGCAAGCAGTTTCCCTGAAGGGTCTCTTGGGCACCTCTTGGCGTCACATGTCTCTTGATTCACCATTCCCGGCCCCCAGAGGTCCCGGTCCGTGCCCCTCAGAGGTGGTTGGGGGGTGGGAAGGATTTGGCCACAAACTGACCAGTCAGGTTACAGTTGGAGCAGGTGTGCAGGTGGGAGGGGGTGTGCCGGGGCCACTTCACAGCCAGGAGCTGTCGCCTCTGCAAGCCTTGCTGGCCCGGGGCTGGTCTGGCTGAGGCCCTGTGGTCTGAAGTCCCCAGGGAGCCTTCCCGGACTGTGAGATTCCCTCCCCGGCCAGGGCTAGGGGTCCCTCTCTATGCCTCATAGAACCTGCCTCATGGAACTATCGCTATTCTGTCTAAATTCTCAACTTAGCAGGTCTGCGTCTTTCTCCCTCTATGTTCCCACTGGCCGGCTCAGAGCTGGCACAGTACAGGGGTGGGTGGTGGTGGTTGAAATCAAAGACTTTAGACGGTGGGCTTCTCCTGCCCCTGCTGTGCTGATGGAGCCCAAAGTGTGCAGTGAGCTGGGGCCTGGGAGGCCAGTTCTCAGGGTGACAGCCACAGCCATGGGGGCAGGGGTGATGGCTGGGCTTACATGACACCCACTTGTCCCTGCCTGCAGCCGACTCGCCCCCCCATGAGGTTTTCCTCATTCTGTACTAAATGTTACAGGGGAGCTGCCTCTTGGGGAGCAGCCTCTGTGAAGGGACCTGACGCCGCAGTGGTGGCCAGAACCGAGAGCAGTGCAGGGATGGAGGAGGTGCTCACAGGTGGGGAAGAGGCAGCAGGGATGGTAGCTGCAGTGTGTGCTTCTGCTTTGGTCTGATGGGCGTGCAGGTGTATGTGTGTGTGTGTGCGCACGCGTGCACAGGCGGGAGAATTGCCTGACTCCTCAGAGCCTCGGTTTTCCCATCTGTGTATTGGGGAGGTGGGCAAGTCATCTGGCAATGGGAGGTGTGCCAGTTGACACCCACTGTCCTGGGCGTCCTGAGGTCAGTCTTGACCGCCTCTGGGTTTTCAGGCTCGAGCCTTTGGGGAGGGCTGGGGGTGCTGGGGAAGGAAGCCGGGCTCTGTCTGTGCTTGATGTATGGTGAGATTTTCTGTGCTGCTGTCTGATGCAGGCTTAGCTGCCCTGTTTGGTGAAAAATTGAGGTGGGGAAGAAATAAGCCCAGCACTCCCACAGCTCCTGCTTCTGATCTCCCCGCCCCTGCGAGACATTCTGAGCACACTGGAACAGACTTTCCTACGTGTGGACTCAACCCCCTGCTCCTGCCTTTCCTGGGTGCTGGATGTCCCGGGCCTCCTGCCTCCCCTTCACAGCCACGTCCTGTGTTCCTGACTGCAGACCCCACGCACCCCCAACAGCTGCCCGGTTTGCCTCCCAGTCCCCTGCCACATTCCCTGCCCAGAGACCAGGGTGGAAGTGGGAGATGGGGACAAGGACAGGAAGCTCTGGGGGTTGTCCTGGCCGCTGGGAGGCCCCAGCCTGGTGGGCCCATCAGGGCTCTGAGGCCCGGACAGAGGCCCTGGCAAGCCCTGGGTGCCTTGTTCCCCAGCGTCCACCACAAAAGGGGTGACGGGACAGAGGAGGCCAGACTTGCACTTTTGCCCCCAGACAGAGGTCAGAGGCGTAGCTGCCCCAGTTCTCTGTGCCCTGCCTGCAGAGGGGATGTTTGGTGGCCACTGGGGGGGGGCTTCAAGCCAAGAGCAAGGGGACGAGTCCACACGTAGCTGTCCCAGTGTTTGCTCAGAATGTCTTGTGGGGCGGGGGGATGGAAGGCAGGAGCTGCAGGGGATGCTGGCTTATTTCTTTCCTACCTCACGTTTCACCAAGGAGGGGCAGCGGACCCTGCGTTAGATCGCAGCAGGGAAAACCTTCTCACCACACATCAGGCACTGATGGAACCCCTTTTCCTTCCTCTGCATCCCCATCACTCCCCGAGGCTCTGGACTTGAAAACCACCCTGGCCATGGCGTTCTGGAGGGGCAGGGTGGACCCTTCTCCACCCACAATCAGGGCACAGTGAGGCCCCCATGACCAAGCCCTCCCTGCAGGGATAGCAGGGTCCTGACTCTGCGCTTGCCATCCTCCCCTTTTGTCAGCCTCTCTGCCTGAGGCCGGAGCTGAGGAGGACATGGCTGACCCCATCCCTGTGGCCACAGCTGGGATTTGTCCCCTGCGTGCCTCAGCCCTGGCCCTGGCCACCATCCCCATGGGCCCTGCACCTGCATGTGATGCCGTCAGGGGGACTCTGTGTCCTTCTGTGTCTTCTGGCAGGCGACGGAGCACTGTCCCGGGAGTACGGTCTGTCAGGCATGACGGCCCAGCAAAGAGGCAGTGACTGGCTCCTGAGGAGGGGCCCAAGGCACCCAGGGGCTCTGCCTCGACGGGGAAGGGGCCTCCAGGCAGAAAACCAGCGAGAGGAGGCCCCGTGGAGGAAGGGAGCACAGCACACCCGAGATGGGGCGGGAGGCACAGCAGCGGTGCGGGGTCACGCCCACCACAATACCACGCACGGTCACCTGCTGCGGTGAGGGGCCCGCTGGGTCTGAAAGGTGCAGACGCTCAGCAACGCTGGCGTTCTCTCCTCTGGGCCCCGGCCTTGGACACAGCCTCTGTGCTGGTTCTCAGGGGCTGCCTCTCCTGACCACACCCACTCTGTCCACAGGACCAGGCATGTGAGGCCTCCGCGGGTCATGGAGAACCTCCCTGCTGTGATCACTGAGGAGCCGACCCCCATGGGGAGGGGTCCCGTGGGACCCTCAGGAGGGGGCAGCAGCCGGGACCATGTCTGGACGGTGGCCACAAGGCCCTCTGTGAGCTGGGAGAAAGCGGGGCCTGAGGAGGCCAAGGCGCCGGGGAGAGGCGGTGAGTCCATCCCGTCCACTTCTCCACCCCACCTGCCCTGTCCATCCGTCCTTCACCGCCCTGTCCGCCTTCAGGCCTCCTGGGGTAAGGGCTGGGGCTGGGGTCTGCTCTCCATCACTTCTCATTTCCTTCCCCTGTGTGTGTTTACTGGAGCCCCTGCGCCCGCTGAGTCACTGGAGAGGCCAGAGCCCAGCTCGTGTTTTTCCAGGGACAGGTCAGTGATGACAAAACTGGCAAAGAACGAGACAGGGGTATTTGAACCCACACGTTCAGAGATCATTCCAGAAACAGTCCGATGGGTTTGGCCTTGGAAACCCCTGAGAGTCCTCAGGATGAGGCATCCTCATTCCCCAAGGCACCCAAGGTGCAGAGAGGGAAGGGCCGGGCCAGGCCGCCCTGCAGTCAGGGGCCGGGCCAGGCCGCGTGCCCAGTCTGCTGAATCCCTGGGAAACCTGAAGGGTGGTCTAGGTGATCTCCAGGATCCCATCTGACCCTCATCCTGAGATCCTGAAGGGGAGGAGGGGAGAGGCAGGGGACACCAAGGCCTGCAAGCCTCTCCCGGGCCGGAGACAGCTGCGGCTGTGACCCCTCCCTGGGCCGCCTCCTCCCAGTGTCCAGCCTCAGCCTGGTCTCCTCTTAGCTGCCCACGTCCCTGTCTCGGGACTCCAGGGCTTGGCACATGGTAGGTGCTCCGTCACTGTTCAAGGGATTGATGAACGAAGGATGTGTTTGGACGTGGAAACCTCAGATGCTGTCGCCTGGCTCACAGCCAGGTGTGGGAGTGTTTTATACCTGCAGTCCTGCCCTCCCGCATGAGGGCGGATCCTGCCCTGAATCACAAAGGGGAAGTGGTCTGCAGGCACCGGCATGCCCTGCCAGGAAGGGCGGCTCAGAGGTTTGGGGCGTGGCCTGGGCCTGGGGAGCCCACCAGGCCACGGAATCACGTTCCCGCCAGGGCAGGCCTCACAGAAAGGAAGGGGCTGGGCCGTGCCCGGGGCCATGAGTGCACAGAGCAGGAGGGCCCTGGCCAGCCTCCCACAGAGCCGCGGGGCCCAGGGCGGAGCTGGGAGCCTCTGGGAACGGGAGTGGCGCGAGTTGGAAGCCTTTGCCCTGAGTGGTTGGGTGTTTCTTCCTCCAGAGGCTGAGCAAAGCACTGTGGCATCGCCTCTGCCTGGAGCGAATCTCTGTGGGCCCAGCGGAGGGGAGCTGAGGAAACTCTGCCTGCTTAGGAGGCTGGATGGGCCGAGGGAAAGCTGGCTTGGGGTGGGGCTCCTCAGCTTCTTCACCTCCTCATCTTCTCTGGGCAATTTCAGATAGACATCAAAGGTGGCAAGAAATAGTGCAGATAATTCCATTTGTCCACACCCAGATTCCTTGAATGTTCACATTTTATGACTTTTACTTTGTGTGTGTACTCGTGTGTGTGTGTGTGTGTGTGTGATTTTCTTCTGATCCTTTTGGGAGTAAATGGCAGATATGATGCCCCTTCATCCTAAAAGGTGTCCATATTTCCTAAAACCAGGATGTTCTCTTACATAACCGCATTGTGATCATTTCAATGTTCATTTCCTGGTTTTAATAACACCATCACCTCATCTACAGGCCTCATTCAGATCTTGCCATTTATCCCAATAATATCCTTTATAGCAAAAGAAAATGTATATATATTCCTGGGTCACACCTTGTATTCTGACGCGACCTCTCTGAGGTACCTTTTAATCTGGAGGCTGCTGTTTTGAAGATACAGTTTGGATCTTTGTAGAATGTCCCTCGATTCGAGTGCAGCTAATATTTTCTTCACAGTCACATTAGGGATTTGGGCAGGAATCCCGCAGAAGCAATGTTTCTTCAGTGCAGACGATGTCCATTAGTCTCTGGCTGGTGATGCTAATTTTGGTCCCTTAGGGAAGGGGCACCTGCCAGTTCTCCCCACTGCACGGTTATTTTTCTCCCCTCCGCAGTTAGTAAGTAACTGGGGGGACGACACTCTGAAACTGCGTGACTATCCTGTTCCTTGTCAAACTCCTGAAGCTCTACTGTCTCATCATGGGCTGGCCTGGCTGAAATAGTCCTTGCGACAGAGGCTGCCAGGCAGTGACTGTCTAATGAGGCAAGCCTTCTCCATTCAGCAATCAGTTTTCAACTGTAAGGAAGAGCTGTTCCGCTCCCCAGGTATCCACTGATTTAATTCAGCGTAGGCTCACACATCTTTAATCGAGTCTCCGGACTGTATATATCATTACCTATTTCGTCATTCAGATCACCCTAGATTTGGGTTTTCCATATGTCTACATCACCCAGTGGGTGCGTCCTCGCTTTCTGGGACATGAGATGTTCCGGGCTCATGCTGCACTTTCCCTGCCACAGCCCTGGGATCGGCTGGGTTTCCAGGGAGCCCTGGCTTCTGAACTGGAGGATGATGTTTAGAAGCTGTTGGGCCGGACACCTATCAACTTCAACAGGGACGGCACCTTGTTCGAGAGGCTGAAGAGGAGACCCAGAGCCGGCGACCATGACATAGGGTTGATTAAGAGGATTTCCATACAGGGTGGTTCAGCAGTGGCGGGCTGGACAGGCCCCCTGTAAAAAAGCATGCAGTTGATATAGCATTTTCCCTTAGCACCCTCCCTCTACCATCCTCCACCTGGCAACCCTCATCCAACCCTTCCAAACAAGGGGGCAGGATCTGCATGGCCTGCATTCCGTGCGATGAGCCAGGGGCTCAGATCTTCTTCACACAGGGAGTGAATCTCCAGGCTGGCTGCTGCTGGATTCTGTAGCACAAAAGTCTGAGCACACGTTCTTTTTAGCCCACGGGGGCATCCACAGGGTGTGTTTCGGTTACAGCTGTCAGGTGCATCAACCAACGGAGCCAAGATCTGAGCAACACACACTTCTTTCCATTTGAGACATTTCTCTTTTGTTTTTGAGACAACGTCTCACTCTGTCGCCCAGGCTGGAGTGCAATGTTGCGATCTCAACTCACTACAACCTCCGCCTCCCAGGTTCAAGCGATTCTCCTGCCTCAGCCTCCTGAGTAACTGGGACTACAGGCATGCGCCACCCTGCCTGGCTAATTTTTCTATTTTTAGTAGAGACGGGGTTTACCATGTTGGCCAGGCTGGTCTCGAACTCCTGACCTCGTGATCCACCTGCCTCAGCCTCCCAAAGTGCTGGGATTATAGGCGTGAGCCACTGCGTCTGGCCCGTTTGAGATATTTCTGAGTCCTCACTGCATGCCTAGCTCTGGGCTTGGGCTGGGGCTGCAGAGTAAGTGAGGCCTAAGAATGGGCTCTGGCCACACAGGGCAAGCGCACACCACTGCAGGTGGTCAGCAAATGCTGGTGTGAAGTGAACACTATCACTTGGGCGATGCAAGGCCCAAGACCACTGTGGCTGAGCTGCGCCCAGGGCTCCGAGCGAGACGTCTAGGAGGCTGTGAAGACTGGCCACACGGAAGTTCACTACGCTCTGCTGCAGATGCAGGTTTTCCTAATCAGATCCCCCTGGATCCTGAGGCCTGGATAGAGAAACTGCGCAGGACAAAGATGAAGCGCCCAGGCCAAGATGCAAACTCTGCAGGACCAATGGCCAGAGGGGTGACCCCCAGCAGGGAACTGAGCAGCCAGTAGGGGTCCGTGTCCCGGCTCCCACCTGCACAAGCTGTGAGGCTGAGCCCATCTGTGGGCAGCAAGATAAAATCCCCCAAAAATGCCCATGTCGTTATGCCCAGGACCTATGCCTGCATTACCTCATCCAGCAAAAAGGACTTTGCAGATGTCATCAAAGGCAAGGATCTCGAGATGGAGAGAGGATCCCGGATGCTCCGATGGGCCCTCCATGGAATCACAGGGCCTTTGTAGGAGGAAGGCAGGAGGGAGAGGCAGAAAAGGAGATGCAGTGACAAAGCGGAAGTAGAAGTGGCGGCCACAAGCCGAGGGACATGTGCGGCCTCTTGAGGGCGAGGAGTGGATTCTCCCCAGAGCCCCTGGGAGGAACAGGGCCCTGTCCACACGCTCACTTTAGCTCTGTGAGGCCCATTGGAACTTCAGAGCAGCGGGGTCCTACGGGTCGTGTGGTCTTAATCTTCTGAGTGTGGGGCAGCTTGTCACAGCACACTAGGAAATGCAGGCAGCTTCCCTCCTTGCTGGGCTCTGGGGAGACTGGAGGAAGGCAACTGTGGGAAAGGCGGCTTGTGCGGGACAGAACTCACCTCTTTTCTTGCAGAAAGACCTGGAGTGTTTGGTGCCTTCAGGGGAGCCAGGCATTTGCTTGGTCTCCCCTAATCCTGGGAACCTGCTGTGTTGCAGACGAGACTTCTGCCGCCCGTGTGGCTGGGCCGGCCGCTGGGACCCCTCCCTGGCAGATGGGGGCTTATCCCACAGGTAAACATCCTGTGCCCCACACAGGGCTTCAGGTTCAAATCTGGGCTGTGGCGCTCCCTGGGCATCCAAGAGTCTAACCCAGGGCTTCTCAACGTGTGGCCTCTGACTTCCCGCCTTAAAATCACGGTAGGAATAGAAAGAGGGGCTTGTTAAATGTGGACGCCCAGGTCCTGCACCCAGAGGGGGACATAGCCCCTGGGGGCTCCCTTAGGCTTCCCTGTATGCATCTGAACAAACAGGGGACACGGGTCCTGGGGGCTCCGTGGGTGACACCGTGGGGAAGGGCTTCGCAGGTGCCATATGGTAAGAAGTAGGTGAAAGTACCCTCCGCGTTGTGGCGCCAGGCGTCCACGCACAGGCTTCCCAGGGATAGGATCTCTGCAGGGCACGGGTGGAGGGAGGCAGCCCTGGGCTGGGGAGCAGAGCTGTGGAAGGGGGCCCAGGAAGTTGTGGGCTGTGGAGGTGTTAAAAAGCCCCTTACCCTGGAGACCCCCCGACCCCCAGCTGGGGAGGAATGGAGACCCCAGCATCCATGTTGGCTTTTCAACTTTGCTGTGATGTCCGGCTGTCCTCTGACTTTCCTTCTGTGTGGTCAGCACTGCTGGTGGCCACTTGGGATGACCAGGATGCGTTAGGCAATAGGACAGGTTATTTAGAATTTGAAAATGCAGGCCGGGTGCGGTGGCTCATGCCTGTAATCCCAGCACTTTGGGAGGCTGAGGCAGGTGGATCACTTGAGGTCAGGAGTTCAAGATCAGCCTGGCCCATATGGAGAAACCCCATCTCTACTAAAAATAAAAAAATTAGCTGGCACACGCCTGTAATGCCAGCTACTTGGAGGCTGAGGCAGAAGAATCACTTGACCCCAGGAGGCAGAGGTTGCAGTGAGCTGAGATTGCACCATTGCACTCCAGCCTGGGCAACAGAGCGAGAGACTGTTCTGAAAACAACAACAACAACAACAACAACAACAAAGGGATAATGCAATGCCCACCCTCTTATGGGAGCAGGAACTTAAGACCATCGCAGCTCAGGAACCACTGTGGAATGATGGGCTGGTGTCTCCTGTTGGGGGAGTGGATTCCAGATTGTGTCTAGATTGGCCCTTCCCCCATAGTGGGTGAGGGTGTGTGCTCAGGGGTCCCCAGCAGAAAACTCTCAGGCAGGTGCTTCAGGGTTATTCAAAGGTGTGAGAATCCGTTTCTGCCTCTGTCTCATTTCCGTCCGTCTCTCCAGCTTTCCCTCCCTCCCATTTTCTCCCCCTCCCTCCCTTTCCCTCTCCTGGCTTCTCTCCTCTCCCTCCGTCTCCCCATCCCAGTTTCTCCCCTCTCTGTCCCTCTCCACACCCGCCCCCATTTTCTCCCTTCTTCCCTCTCCCCATCCCAGTTTCTCCCCTCTCCCTGCTCTCCTTCTCCCGTTCTACTATTCATTCTCTTCCCCCCTCCCCCACTTCTCCCATTGGCTCTGTAGAGGCCAAAGCCCCTGGAATGACACTGCCTAGAGATCTGGGGCAGAGTCTTGACCTGGAGGATCGGGAAGCTCTTTTTCTCTGTGTTTCCAGGCACTGGGAGGGATAGTGCACAGGGCAGACGGGGTCACAGCCCCAGGAGCCTGGATTCTAGTGGGAAATTGCCAACCTCAGACACTGAGGAGGGGGGTCAATCTCAGGAGCTCCGCGGCCCCCGTGGCGGGTGGCCCCCGAATGGGACCCAGCAGACAGAGCCCACGCCCACCCCGTGGAAGGTTCCACTGGACGGTGCCACAGGGACGGCCCAGAGCAGACGTGATGGGTCGGACCGTGCATCATGGGGTCCCAATGGCCCTGCACAGATCAGGGGACAGACGGGAGGGAGAGCCAGGTGTGGACAGCTGCCCAGGTCAGACCCGCCAAGGCTTGGGGGCAGGGGTGGGGTGGGGGGTGGAGCCCACGAGGTTGCTGGTGGCTGATGTGGTGTGTGAGTGGGAGGTGTCATTGATCCGAGCAGGGGTGGGGCCCTCTGCCCTCTGAGAGACAGGGAGGAAGTGGAAAGGAGCTGGCTTAGGGAGGCAGAACTGAGGTTTCCAAGGTGCTTGTGGGGTGTTTGCTGGAGGTGGGTGCCCCATGGTCCCAGACTCCCCACTTTACAGTCACCATGGGGGTGGAAGAGGGGCTTGCTAAATGCAACTGTCCAGGTCCCGTACCCGCAGGTTCCGATGCAGCAACCCTCTAGGGGAAGGGCACTGAGGGGAAGGGTTGGAGGTCACGGTGCCAGGGAGGAGAGACCATCTGTGTGCAGTGGTTGCTGTGCCGGCCTGGCCTGCATGAGTCCACTTGTCTCCACCACTCCATAGGACAGGCACTCATCCCGAAGGAAACAGGCTGGGAGCTAAGCAGCGGTCCAAGGCCTTTTTAGGGGTGGGGCAAGGTTGAGATCTAAACCCAGGGCTTGGGTTCCCCAGGAGCCCACTGCCCAGGCCTTCAAGGTCAGGTGTGTGGTTGGAGGCTGGCAGGGGGAATACAGTGTCCCACAGACCTCCCAGCCCAGGCTAGACCAGCTGCCCACTCTCCATCTGCCCCTCCAGACCTGACCTTGCAGCTGCTGGCTGTGCGGAGGAAGAGCGGGCTACAGGACCCCGGCCTACAGCAGACCCTCCGGGGCCAGCTCCGCCTGCTGGAGAATGACAGCCGGGAGATGGCTCGCGTGCTCGGGGTGAGTAGCCTTCTGGGGCCTGGGCAGGGATGGGAGCTGGAATTGGGGGCAGGGAGGGACTGAGGTGCAGTGTCTGAGACCGGGGACTGAGGACACAGGCCTCTGAGAGCAAGAGCCACTCAGGAGAGTGGTGGCCTCGGAGGGAGGGGAGGCTGTGATACCCAGGGGATGGCGAAGCGTTGTTTCTCCCACTTGCTTTGTGGGGGGCACTGTGATCGTCCCCTCTGCTCTCCCACAGCCCCAGCACAGGGGACCTCGAGCTGTCACTTTCTCCACCTGTCCTCCACTCGCAAGGACTGTCAAAGTCTCTTTGATGGGGAGTTAAGGACGAGGGTGAAGTTAGTCTTATTATTTTTTTCCTGGCGACAAAGCCAGCATCCTGCGGGCCTCTGCACATACCAGCGTTCTGGGGAGGCTGGCACAGGGTGTGTCTGGGCCTGGCAGACCTCCCCATGGCTGAGGGCCGGGGGCTTGGGAGCTGGGCTGGGCATTACCACCACTGACTGGGGTTGAACCAGCCTGGCCTTGGCCGGTGCCTCTCAGCCTCTATGAACCCTGCTTCCTCAGCCACATACTGGGGATGCTTAGAATTACGTCCCTAGGAGCTGACTTGAGGGTTATGTGATTGACTCACACCAAGCACCTGCAGGGTGCTGGACACATAGTACCTGCTCGACACGTGGGGCTGTGGTGCGTGATGTCGGGCACAGGTGCACTGAGTCAGTTGCTGGCTCTGGGTTTGAATCTCAGCTGAGCCACTTACAGAGGTCAGACCTTGGATAAGAAATGGGGCCTTCAGCAGGACATGGTGGCTCACACCTATAATCCTAGCACTTTGGGCGAATGAGGAAGGAGGATCACTTGAGCCCAGGAGTTCAAGACCAGCTTCAGCAACATAGGGAGACCTCGTCTCTACAAAACATAAAAAAGTTAGCCAGGTGTGATGGTGCGCACCTGTGGGAGGGTAAAATGGGTGGATTACCTGAGCCCAGGAGGTTGAGACTGCAATGAACCGTGATTGTGCCACTGCACTCCAGCCTGGGTGGCAGAGTGGGACCTCATCTCTAAAAAAAAAAAAAAAAAAAAAAGAATAGAAAAGAAAGAAACAGGGCCTTATTTTTTGTCTCTCAAATGGAGATAGTACCCCGCGACACATACTTCCCGAGTCGGAAGAGCTGTGTTAGCTGCTGTTATTTTTCATGTGCCTGTCAACACTGATGAATAGAAATCAGAGGAGAGGGGATGCTGGCTGGGGAGATGGAAATCGGAGCTGATGCTGCAGGTGGCGCTGGGAGCACAGCCAAACAGGAGCCAGCTTAGGTGGGGAGAACAGGTGGTCACTGGTGTGTGGGGGATAAGGCAGGTGGAGTGCTGAGGGGGAGGTGTAGAGGGTGAGGGGCCAGGACATGGGGGCCACATGAGCTCTGGGAAGGGCAGGAGCTTCTCCCCACAGGCTCTGGGGAGCCATGGCTGGCTTGAGAGCAGGGGAGGAGATGACTTGGAATGTGAAGGAATCTGCCCTGGGTGTGTCGTGCCTTGCTGGGGCCACATCTGCAAGACGTCTCTGTCACGTGGACCCTGTCCTCCTGACAGATGCCCCAGAGCTCCTGGGGCCCTCTCGAATTCCTATTTCTTTCTCTGAAGGAATTATCAGCCAGGCTGCTGTCGATCCACAGTGACCAGGACCGGATCGTGGTGACGTTTAAGACTTTTGAAGAAATCTGGAAGTTTTCCACCTACCACGCTCTTGGTAAAGAGGTGACCCTCCCAGAATTGGTCATGGGGACGCCCGTTGGAAGGTGTCGGTTACACACTATGCACTTAGATTACAAATTGGTGCTTTATTTATTTATTGTTTTGTTCACTTTTTTTTTTTTTTTTTTGAGACCGAGTCTAGCTCTGTCGCCCAGGCTGGAGTGCAGTGGCGCAATCTCGGCTCACTGCAAGCTCCGCCTCCCGGGTTCACGCCATTCTCCTGCCTCAGCCTCCTGAATAGCTGGGACTACAGGCGCCCGCCACCATGCCCAGCTAATTTTTTGTATTTTTAGTAGAGACGAGGTTTCACCATGTTAGCCAGGATGGTCTCAATCTCCTGACCTTGTGATCCACCCGCCTCAGCCTCCGAAAGTGCTGGGATTACAGGCGTGAGCCACCGCGCCCTATTTATTAAGACGAAGTCTCACTCTGTCACCCAGGCTGGAGTGCAATGGTGCAATCTTAGCTCACTGCAACCCCTGCCCCCGGGGTTCAAGCGATTCTCCTGCCTCAGCTTCCTGAGAAGCTGGGATTATAGGCACAAGCCACCATGCCCAGCTAAATTTTTGTATTTTTAGTAGAGATGGAATTTCACCATGTTGATCGAGTTGATCTCAAACTCCTTGCTTCAGGTGATCTGCCCGCCTTGCCCTCCCAAAGTGCTGGCATTACAGGCGTGAGCCACAAATCCGTGCTTTAGAACAGGCAGGTTCACAAAGGTCTCACAGAGAGATAGCAACACTGGTATGCACACCTGGTGCTCAGGGAGAAATGCCGGGTAGGCGGAGTCGTGGATGGATGTGGGTCTTTGTTGAAGGAATGATGTAGGCTGCGCATCTAGTTGCCTTCACGTGCTGCCTTCTGTAATTTCACTCAACCACAACTTGAGGGAAGCTGCCATCCAGTGGCCTCAGTGCTGACCAGGAAAGCTGTTATTTGAAAGCTGACCCACGTGAGCTCTTCCTGAAACATTCCCTGTTCCATTTGGAGGAATTCCAGGCTCTAACGGAGCCTCCCTGGGGATCTTGCTGTACCACCCTTGATTTCAGGGCCGAGTAAATTAGGGAATAGCAATTGTAGCCACAATTCCCCGAGCACCGGTGAGCAGGGCTGACGCTCATCCCCCTTGGCCGGTTCTTGGAGGAAGTGGCTCATCCTTGGCTGCCCATCCACAGTGATGGCCATTGCGGGCGGGGCAGGGGGGCGTCCATCCAGAGGGCAGCAGGCTTCCCGTCCCCCTCTTTCAGAGTCCACTCTACACTGAGTGTGGAGGAAGGATTCTCACGTCACTTGCCTGTGCCTTAAGCGTGCACGGAGCCTCCTAGTTCAGCTGTGGTGAACGAAGGCTCACTGTCCCAGACAGGAGTGGGGAGCTTGCAGCACCCCAAAGACAAGGCTTCACCTGATAGAAATGGAAACAGATATCAGCTCATAATGCAGGATGGGGCTCACTCATGTGCATTTCAGACTCACCTTGCTGCTAGCCTGCACCCCCATGGCCTGCATGGCCCCCGACCACATGGTCACTGTCTCACAGAGGTGAATACGGAGTTGTGGGGATGTCAGATAATTTGACCATGGTTGCTGCTGGTGGGTGGTGGAGCTGGAGGTCAGATAATTTGACCATGGTTGCTGCTGGTGGGTGGTGGAGCTGAGCTTGACCTCTCACAGCCCGGACAGTCAGGCTGTGTAGCCAGCACTGTGTGCATCTCAGGGCAAGTCTCCCTGGACCTGGTCAGTGCAGGGCTCAGCTAACCTGGGGCCACACAGGCTTCCCTGCCTCCCTGCCCCTCTTCCGGAGCCCTGAGGTGACTGGGCCTTGCTTCCACAGGCTTCACTCATCACTGCCTGGCAAACCTGCTTATGGACCAGGCCTTCTGGCTGCTCTCGCCCAGTGAGGAGGAGGAGACGGCCATCCAAGTCCATGTGGATGAGAACGCCTTGAGGCTGACCCACGAGAGCCTCCTCGTCCAAGAAGGTGAGTGTTGCATGGGGTGATGGCCGAGGTCCAGCTGTGTGGGGCATGCCCAGGCCGTGGGGTGACAGCCTGGATCCCGCTGTGCTGAGCATGCCGGGGGCTGTGGGCTGCGGAGCCTCTGGAGGCTGAGGGGTGTTTCAGGCAAGGAGGTGTGCTTGGTGTGGCACTGTCACTTAGTGGTAGAGACCCTGGCCAGCCCCCAGGGACACAGGGGTGCCTGGGAAACAGCGGAAGAGAGGTTCTGTCTAGTGCCAGCCCCCAGCTCGTGTCCCCGACATGGTTGCTGCGCTGGCGTCGTGGTTGGCCCCGAGTCTGAGGAGGGGACACGAGGCTGTCTTTCCTACCCAACCACAGCAGGAGAGGGCTGCCAGCGGTGACTGGGCTCACTGGGGCAGTCCACACAGAAGGGCCCTGGGGGTCCCACGTTTGGCTCCTCATCGCACAGTCAGGGAAACTGAGGCCCAGGGCGAGGGTCTGAGGCGAGCCAGCCTCACACAGCACATGCAGGCTGAGCTGGGACATCGCCCCGGGCCCACCTCCCCGTCTGGGCCCCTTTGGGTTTCTGCACCTGCAGATATTGGGGTAGCCACTCCTGCGGGTGCTGCCTTTGTTGTCTGTCCGGCAGGGGTGTGGGGGGCAGGGCCACAGCTGCGGCCAGTCCAGCCACCCTCAGTGACCGCCTCCATCCTTTTGAAGGGCCCTTCTTTGTCCTGTGTCCTGACCACCATGTGAGAGTGATGACGGGTCCCCGGGATGCAGGAAATGGCCCCCAGGCCCTCAGGCGGGCTTCGGGAGCTCCCCAGGGAGAGGCGGCCCCAGAAGCAGACTCTTCACCACCGAGCCCCAGCGTGTCCTCTGAGGAGGTGGCAGTGGCAGCCGCCCTGGAGCCTTTGATTCCATTTCATCAGTAGGTACCGGCCTTTGCTGCTCTGAGAGCTGTTGGCCTCACCGAGACTCCCAGGCCCGGGTCATCTGGAGGTCAAGGGGGGATGGACAGGGAGTGGTGGGAGCCCTGGACAGACCTGGCCACGGACTTGTTCTGCTGCTTCCCAGCTGTGTGGCCTTGGCAAGCTGGCCACCTGTCTGAGCCTCTGGTCTGCCAGCTGCATGACAGGCCAATGACATCCACCTGGCAGGGCTATCCTGGGGTTTGATGGCACAGGAGGTGTGGCATGAGCTCTCACCAGGCTCATCCAAAAAGCTTTTGAGGAAGTTACATAAAACATGTGTACCCAGAGTGAGAAGGCAGAGGGGACCCAGGGGTAGAGCCAGGGGATGTGAGGACAGGTGACATGCAGACTCCTGTTCACTTGCTGAAGCAGGGATATTAACTTGGGTTGGAGCTTCCTGGTAGCCAAAGCAAAGAGAGAACCTCAGTCTCTTGATTTGCCGTATCTCCAATGACAGGCTGTGGCTTGGCTTCTCTCATTACTGAGACCCAGGAGGAGCTTCTCCTAAGAATCCTCCGTATGTCCTCCGGCCTGTGGCATCCCAACAGGGGACACTGAGTGTGTTCTGCCATCTGAGAAAGAGGGACTATCAGTCATCTAGTTCAGCTTCCTTTTTTTCTGGCTGAAGGAACTGAGGCCGAGAGAGGAGTGATCTGTCCAGGTTATATGGCAAAGTCACAGTAGCACTAGGATTTGAATCCATGCCTCCAGAGCCTCAGGCTGGGATCTCCCTCACCCCTCTCTGTGCGGAGCTTGGGGAGGCAGGTGCTTTGGGGGTCTGCAGGGTTCCAGGTTCACAGGGGTGGTGGTGTTTCCAGGATGAGGGCCCTAGGCTGAGGGACATGGGGCTCCCTGGGAGCAGTGCCACACACACGGGGCCTGAAGGCCACACAGCCGGGCAGGCGTGTGTGTGTGTGCATGTGTGTGTGTCGGGGGAGGCGAGGGACCTGCTTGGATTGCTGGGGGCGGCTGACCTGTCCAGTCTCTGCACAGATGTATCTGCCCCAAATCTGAAATCCCGCAGCAAAGACCTCCCTCTTCTGGCTCCAGGTGGGCTCTTAGGGTCCCCCAGGACCCCATCGATGACGCCATGGGTGGCCCTGTGACGCCCAACAGCCGGCTGATGGGTAAGTGTTTCCATGGGCCTCTCTTTCCCGGGGAAACGTGTGTGCCAGGGAGCAGCTCCAACATTTTGGAAGTTGTCCTGAACCCTCCGTGAGCCAGAGAGAGAGAGAGACAGAGAGAGAGAGAGAGCTATTAGGTAGTGCAAAAGCAATTGTGATTTTTTGTTATTACTTTTAATGGCAAAAACCGCAATTACTTTTGTACCAACCGAGTCTTCTCCAGCTTGTGAGGTTATAACTGATACTCAGGAACTCCGGGGGCTGATGCAGCCTCACAGGATGCTCAGTGAAGCTGCACCAAGGCCCCTGGCCACCGTCTCCGAAGAGCTCCCAAATGTCACTTCTCAGACAGTGCAACCCAACAGTCTCAGACTCTACCCTTCTGTCGCTGTGTGAAACGCCCGGAAGGCCCTGCGTCGAGGTGGGCTAGCACTGGCAGAATTTGCCCCATGCACTAACAGAGGACTGTGACTGTGTCTTCTCTGTGAAAAGCTGGCACTGCCAGCAGCCCTTCTGCTTGGATGCCAGATCCAGCGTTTTTTGCTCTGTGCCAAGCTGCCGGTGTCTGGATGACCTGTGCACCTGTCAGGGGGACTAACGCCCCTTGCAGGAGCAGGGTGGGGAGTGGGTGGGGAGTGGGTGGGGCTGGGGGTTGTGGCTGCAGAAGGAAAGGAGGAAAGAGCCTTGGTTTTGGAGGTTGATGGCCGAGGCTCATTTATCAACATCTCTGAACCTCCATTTTCCTCATCTTCAATAGAGGGATAAAAACATCCCTCTGAGGACCACGTAGACGTTCCCTGTCTCATTGCGGAGGCCAAGCTTTACCACGAACCTCCTAGCAGCCAAAAGATGAATTCCCCATGGTCCAGGGTGGCTGGCATCGGCCCTGTCTGCCCGCTCTGGCCCCTATTTGGTCTCCCTGGCACTCACCGTGTGGCTTTCTTCTGTAGCTGTGGGCCTGGCCTCGGCGTTGGCAGACTTCCAGGGCTCGGGGCCCGAAGAGCTGACCTTCCAAGGTGGCGACCTCATCGAGATCCTTGGGGCGCGGGTGCCCGGCCTGCCCTGGTGCGTGGGCCGACACGCAGCCTCGGGCCAGGTGGGGTTTGTGCGGAGCGGCCTCATCAGCATGCAGGGCCCCGTGTCCGAGTGAGTGGCTGGAGCCCCGCCCCTTTCCTGAACCCACTCCCATCTCACCTAAGGGGACATTGTTGCGTCCACCTGGCTTCCCAAGTGACAAGCCTGGAAGTCACTGTGGATGACGCCTAGTCTCTTCCCTTGTCCTCAGGCTGCTGCCCCCTCGGCCCCAGGGTTCCCCGGTGTCCTTCCTCCGGGCTGCTGCAGGGAGAGCGTTCCCTCAAATGCCCACCTGCCCATGTGCATTATCTTCACGTGGCTGCCATGATAAGGCTCTGCACACCAGGCGCTTAAAGCCACAGAAATGTGCTCGTTCAGAGTTGTGGAGGCTGAAAGTCTAAAACCGAGGCCAGAAGGGCCACATTTTCTCTGGAGTCTCTAGGGGAGGGTCCTTCTTGCCTCTTCCAGCTCGTGGTGGCTGTGGGCATTCCTTGGCTTGTGGCCACATCACTGCACCCTGCCACCATCTCCATGTGGCTGTCTTCCTCTGTGTGTCTACTGTATTCTCTTCTTCTAAGGGTGCCCGTCTCCTAGCGCCTGTCCAACTCCAGTCTGACCTCATCTTAGCTGAACTAATTACACCTGCAGAGATCCTTTCTCCAGAAAAGCTTACATTCTGGGGTTCCGAGACACATGAATTGAGGGACACAATGTAATCCAGTACACACGTCGCCCTCCTCCGTAAAGCCCCAGGAAGCTTCTGGGCCCGGCCTTGCGGGCCCCCATGGCCAGGCTGGCCCTCGCCATCAGCTCACCGAAGTGCAGCTGCGCAGAGTAACTCATGCCTTCTAACACGGCTCTGGGTGACACGTGTGCCCTTCTGCCTGGGATGCCCCCTCTCCCCGACCCCCCTGTTCTCCTGGGGCCTCCCGTCAGCCCCCGTCGCTCCTCTGTGGGGGCACTCTTCTGGCCATATGCCTCTTCCTCTGTGATTTCTACCCCACCCATGACCTGCCTGCCCCCAGCCAGGGAACTCCAGGAGAAGAATTCCCTGGTCACTTCTGTGTCCTCCCTGCCCAGTGCGAGCAACAGCAGGGGGTCTTTGGAGAGGAGTCAGCTGTGCCCATCCTTTGATGGAATTCTGTTTCCCTGGACTTGACCTTCTTCAGCCCTCGGTCAAGGAGCACAGAGAACGTGGGTGCGTGGAGAGTCCACTTTCTGGGTCATATGACCCTGGTCCTGGCCCCACCAATGAGATGCTTGTCTTCAGTGGTCCTTTTCCATGTTTGGGGCTGCAACAGACCAACACTTCTCAGACTGGGTCTTAGAGGCCGTTTGTTATCATGCCTCATCAAGCCATGCATTTGTTCCCCTCATGGAAAGGGTCCGTCTGCTCTGGTACCTCTGGCACCTGTGCATCAGAAGCAGTTGGAAGCCGGCTAGGCCATGCTCTGATGGCAGGAGCTACACCAGCAGTTCCCAAAGCATGTTCTCACCCACTACTCCATCATAGACTTCATCATGCCCTAAGCAGTGGGGAAAAGCTTTGTTCACATCCCTTGTGGGTGATCCCAGGGATTCCCAGCACAAACAAGACATCTTTTTCCTGTTGAAATGCCTTCCCCACATTTACGTCACCTCCAGAATCCTCTTCTCACACAACCCTGTTTGCTTTTGGCTGAGCTGGTGCTCCACCGGACACTGTCTGAGCATCCTTGGTCTAGCTGATCCCTACCATTTCCAACGGAGACCACTTCTCAACAGGTCACTGGGGGCCGTGTGAAGTCAGCATGTACTGAACTTAAAAAGGGTCAGAGAAGAGCCAGGGAATGAGCTAGTTTGTTCCCTTCCTTTAACCCAGAAGGATGACAGGGCCAGGTGCCATTGGTCCTGTTCACAAATGGAGAAATTCTGACTTCTCTCATCCACTCAACAAATGTTTGCTGAATATCTTTCCTAATCCAGACCCTGGATTTTCATCTTTTATTTAATGAACAACCTGGTGGCTCTTCTTTTTTTTTCTTTAACTTTATTTTTGACACAATTTGAGACTTAGAAGAAAGTTGCAAAAAGAGTACAACATTCCCATATGCCCTCACTCAGATTGTACAAATGTTAACATGTTATGATATTTGCTTTATTACTTTCTGTCTTTCACTTCTATTTTTTTCTAAACCCTTTGAGAGTAAGTTGTAAACATGATGTTCCTTTACCCCTAAATAATGCAATATGTGGTTCCTAAAACCAGGACATCTGCTTGTGTAACCACAGTACAACTGTTGAAATCAGGAAATTAGCACTGATACAATGCCATTATCTACAGATCTTATTCAGATTTTGCCAGTAGTCACAATGATGCCCTTTATAGACAATGAAAATTTCAGACCACATGTTCTATTCAGATGTCCTGTCTTGCCTTCTTAATATGAAACAGCTTTTCAGTCTTTCTTTGATGTTTTTAAAGAATATAGGCCCGTTATTTTGTAGAATGTGCTGTAAGCTACTCTAAGTTTTTTTAAAATCTCAATAAGATGCTTTTCAAAGTTTCATATTATACTGGTAATTTAGTCCTATAAGCAAAAATTGCCTCCTTTCTGTTTCCCTCTCTCCCTCTCTCTCTGTTTCTTCCTGTAGTTCTTCTCCCTGACTTTATGAGAGTGCCCTGAGTTTATGTTGGGGAGCACTGAGGTTGTACAGAGTTTACAATGTGGAGAGATTGGATTGGTTCTGCCTGCAGCTGTCAGAGGGGACTTCATAAGGGAGGGGACATTTGAGGTGGGGCTTTGAAGGCTGTCTAGGAGCTCACTGTCCTAGGACACCATTACCTGTTTGCATCTGTTGTAGCCTTTCCTGCTTTTGGGTATCTGCCCCTGGCCAGACAAGGCACCCCTTGAGGGCAGGATCTGTTTTTTTTTTGTTTTTTTTTTCCAGACAGTGTCTTGCTCTGTTGCCCAGGCTGGAGTGCAGTGGTGTGATCTCGGCTCACTGCAACCTCTTCCTCCCGTGTTCAAGTGATTCTCCTGCCACAACCTCCCGAACAGCTGGGATTACAGGCTCATGCCACCATGCCTGGCTAATTTTTGTATTTTTGTAGAGACGGGGTTTCACCATGTTGGCTAGGCTGGTCTTGAACCCCTGACCTCAAATGATCTGCCTGCCTCAGCCTCCCAAAGTGCTGGGATTACAGGCGTGAGCCACTGCATCCAGACTTTTTGTTGTTGTTGTTTTTAAATCTCTGTCTCCACCCCTGGGCAGAGAGTAGTGCTCCGAGACTGTCAAATCAAGGAATGGGAATGTGTCTTAGTGTGAAATGCTGACTTCGCAAATATGTTATTTTAAATAAAGCACTTAATTTTTTCCAGGATGGAAAGTGCGATTTTTCTCAATGAGGAAGAAAAGTCATTCTTCAGCGAGGGCCGCTTTTCTGAGGAGGATGCCAGGCAGTTGCTGAGGCGGATGTCAGGCACTGATGTCTGCAGCGTGTACAGCCTGGGTGCGTGTGGGCGATGCCTGTGGCAGGGCTGCTGCCCTCCCCTTTCCCTTCCGCAGCCCCCACTGCCTTGTCCATCCACAGATAGTGAGTGCCAGCCCCCGGGCGCTGAAAGGTGAACAGACAGAGGCTGCCGCCGCCTCCAGGGCACACAGGGGCTGCAGACAAGCCAAACAGGAGAGAGGATGGGTGAGGGGCTGGGGCCGTGGGAACGCGGCCCTGAGTCTCCCGTGGGCACCAGGGAAGCCCTTCCTACCCTGACCCCAGGCGCCTGCCTGAGACGCTGGGCGAGGGAGAGGGTGTGGACCTGGTTCTAATTTGCCAGCCCTGAAGGCTCCTGTTCGGGGCCCAGCCCTTTGCCCACCGCGCTTTGCCTGGGTGAGGGCGACTTTTCTCCTCGTCACAAGACAAAGAACCCAGGCTGTGGTGTGGCCTGGTCACCTGGCTGCCAGGGAATGTCATGGTGGGATCCCAGGGCTGCTGCCTTCCAGGGACAGAAATAGTCCCTCTGACCTCAGTGCCCCTCTGTGTGCAAAAGGTTTCTCTGGGGGCTGCAGAGCAGTGCAGATGAAGGTGGTATGTCATCCCAAACATAAAGAAACATGGCAGAGATCATGCCATTTTCTGGGTATAGATAAACACAGACGTGCCTACACACCTACTTTTTTTTTTGAGACAGAGTCTTGCTCTGTTGCCCAGGCTGGAGTGCAGTGGCATGATCTTGGCTCACTGCAACCTCTGCCTTCTGGGTTCAAGCGATTCTCATGTCTCAGCCTCCCAAGTAGCTGGAACTACAGGCATGTGCCACCACACCCTGGATTAGTTTTGTATTTTTTTTGTAGAGATGGGGTTTCGCCATGTTGGCCAGGCTGGCATTACAGGGTGCAGGTGTTGTGGGTGGGGACGTTACAGGGGGCAGGTGTTGTGGGTGGGGACGTTACAGGGTGTAGGTGTTGTGGGGTGGGGCGTTACAGGGTGTAGGTGTTGTGGGGTGGGGCGTTACAAGGTGTAGGTGTTCTGGGGTGGGGGCATTGGAGGGTGCTCCCCAGAACTGCACGCCTGTTATCCCAGTTCACAGCACTTGAAGTGGTCCACACCTTTTACAGCTATTTCTCATTTGATCTCCATGGAAACCCAGTAAGCAGTTAGTGTCAGCCACTTTGCTGGGGTGGAAACAGACCCAGGAGCTGCCTGCCCTGGGATGAAGAGGGTGGGGGTGCACGGTGGATCGGCATTCATCCCTGGGCTGAGCCGATAGAAGCTGAGATCGTGCTCCCACTGATGATGGGAGGATGTCCCCAGAAGATGGGAGAGGGGAGTCTCCACAGGGGTTGGGTGGGGTGGAGGCCTGGAGATGCTGGAACATGGGAATTCTCTGGCCCGTTGGCTGTGCCTCTCCCTCAGGTGTCAGGAGTGCTCCTATGCTGGTGTGCACCTGTACCCCTGCAACACCCCAGCCAGCAACCCCTGCACCCTGCAGTGCTCTCACCCTGCAACACTGACACCCAGCTCAAGCTGACATGGGACCAGAGGTGCTGGCTGGGGGTGTTGATTGCTTCTCTTTTCTCCCTTGCCAGACTCAGTAGAGGAAGCTGAGACCGAGCAGCCGCAGGAAAAAGGTGGGTTTTGCCGGTGGCTCAGGCTTCCTCTGGTTACGAGCTGGGCCTTGGGGTAACGCCGGGGGAGGTGACAGAGCTGAGTACAGTGGGCACTAGATGTGGCTGTCACTCCTTTGTGGTGTGGGCTGGGGGTGTGGGGGACGTCGCCTGAGGTGGTCCTAAACCTCCCGTCTACTCTGGCACTGGAGGCCGTGGCGTCCCACACTTCTTCCAATGAATATGCTGGCCCCCGCCTGGTCCCCGACCGAGGTGGGGCATCCTTTCCACTGCTGGGGCCCACATGGAGCTGTGGGTTCCTTTCTCATGACCTGGAGAAGCTGCAGCTCGCCCTGTGCTCTGCCTCAGAGATGGGAGGCCACACAGCCCTCAGCGGGTAGCAGAATTCAGAGCCTTAGGTTGCAGGGGCCTCAACTGAGGTCCCTGAAGGGTCTGCTCTTTCCTGAGGGGCTGATTCAGGGAGGCCCTCCCGTCTCCCCTCTGTGGCTCTGTCTCTTCCCCTCACACAGGGTCCGCATGTGGACTGCCTGGTGATGTGGACGCCCCAAGGGCCCTTGGAAGTTCCCTGGGAATGGGATCCATCCCAGTACACTTGGGATGCAGCACAAGGTCCCAGAGGAGGCCTGGGAAGCCAGTGGGGAAGGGAAGGCTGTTGTAGGTTTGCCTCGGGGAGGGGGTGGTTCCACCCTCTGCCAAAGTCCCTGGAGCAAAGGCACGTGGCTCTCCAGCTGCCCCAGAGGCCAGGGTAGTGGCTGGGAGGGGCTGTGTGCCTCTGCCTGGTGGGGGAGATTTCTTAGCTAATGTAGTGTAGTCAAGTCAGACATTTGCCTCTAAATCATATTTATTTATTTATTTTAATTCCAAGGCTTTACAGACAAATAAGGAGACAGTTTGTATTGAAAATAGTTTTTACATGTGAGCTTGAAACAGACAGTCTGTTTAAATCTAGGTTTTTTCCTTCCCAGTAATGCCTCCTTTCATCCCAGGTTTTCCAACAGGAAATGCGGTCGTTTGCTTACCTCTGGGAGGGGGCTTTGGCTAGGAATCCACCGAAGCCAGCTGGAAGCCAGCAGATGCCAGCGGGCTGCTTGAGCAGCCTGGCCTTTGTTAACCCTTTAGGAACTGTGGGCTTCAGGTTTTCAGACCCTCCAAGGTGAAGGTGGCCACAGGGGCCTGGAAGCTTTCCCATCCTTCCTGCAGGGATGGTCCGTTTCCCTGCACGGAGCTTGGTACCTGGGTACAACACCCCTGTCCTGTGCCGTCGGTGGCTTTACCAATTTTGCGTAGCAGCTTTTGAGCTGATCAATAGCTCCGATTGGCTGTTGAGGATTTCATGGATGCCTGTACCCCACCGGGGGGCCCAATATGCTGACAGAAGTTACATTTGTAGTTGTAGTGCTGCACATACATGGGTCCAGTTAGAAGGCTTTCATTCTTTCTAAAGGGAAAGGCATCTCTGAGGGATTGCTGAGCTGACATAGTCTCCTAAAACGATGCTGTCAGGTGGGCGACAAAGCAGGACAGGAGGGTGATTCTGTAGGAGAGTCAGGCCATGAGCCTGCGTGTTCTCTCTGTCCCCAGAGTGCTGGAGTTTCTATGTGCTCCAGGCCCCGGGTTTGCATTGCACATAATTCTCAAGGGCTCATGGCAAGCTGCACCAGGGACACAGAGGGCGGGGATGCGGGGACCCTGCCCCCAGTGGACCAAGGACTCACTGCTGGACTCTAATCTGTCTAGATGTTTTTGTGACTTGCAGAAATGCCTCCACCTTGCCTGGGCCCGGAGCCACAGGAGACCCTGCAGAAGGTGAAGAATGTTCTGGAACAATGCAAGACCTGCCCAGGCTGCCCCCAGGAGCCAGCATCCTTGGGTCTCTGTGCGGCATCCAGCAACGTGAGCTTGCAGGACCCCGAGGAGCCCTCCTTCTGCTTGGAAGCTGAGGACGACTGGGAGGATCCAGAGGCCCTGAGCTCACTGCTGCTGTTCCTGAACACCCCCGGATACAAGGCCAGCTTCCGTGGCCTGTACGACGTGGCACTGCCATGGCTGAGCAGCGTGTTCTGCAGCTTTAGCGATGAGGAGGAGCTGACTGGGCGCCTGGCACAGGCCCGAGGGGCGGCTAAGAAAGCTGGCCTCCTCATGGCCCTGGCCAGGCTCTGCTTCCTCCTGGGGCGGCTGTGCAGCAGGAGGCTCAAGCTGTCCCAGGCCCGGGTGTACTTTGAGGAAGCACTGGGGGCCCTGGAGGGCAGTTTTGGGGACCTGTTCCTGGTGGTGGCTGTGTACGCCAACCTGGCCAGCATTTACCGGAAGCAGAAGAACCGGGAGAAGTGTACACAGGTGGTTCCCAAAGCCATGGCCCTGCTCCTGGGGATGCCCAGCCACATCTGCAGCACTGAGGCGGAGGGGGAGCTCCTGCAGCTGGCGCTGCGGCAGGCGGTGGGTGGCCAGAGCCTGCAGGCCGAGGCCCGGGCCTGCTTCCTGCTGGCCAGGCACCACGTGCACCTCAAGCAGCCCGAGGAGGCCCTGCCCTTCCTAGAGCGGCTGCTGCTTTTGCACAGGGACTCGGGAGCCCCAGAGGCTGCGTGGCTCTCAGACTGCTACCTACTCCTGGCTGACATCTACAGCCGCAAGTGCCTGCCCCACCTGGTGCTGAGCTGTGTCAAGGTGGCCTCATTGAGGACACAGGACTCGCTGGCCGGCTCGCTGAGGAGCGTGAACCTGGTGCTCCAGAACGCCCTCCAGCCCCACAGCCTCCCCACACAGACTTCCCACTACCTCAGGCGAGCGCTGGCCTCCCTAACCCCGGGCACAGGCCAGGCGCTGTGCGGCCTTCTCCACGCCAGCCTGGCCCAGCTGTACAGCCACCATGGCTACCACAGCCCGGCCATCACCTTCATGACGCAGGCAGTGGAAGCCAGTGCTGTTGCCGGAGTCCGTGCCATCGTGGACCGCCTGGTGGCCCTGGCCTGGCTGCACGTGCTTCATGGGCAGAGCCCGGTGGCCCTGGACATCCTGCAGTCTGTCCAGGATGCAGTGGTGGCCAGCGAGGACCAGGAGGGCGTGATTGCCAACATGGTGGCCGTAGCTCTGAAGAGGACGGGCCAGACGAGGCAGGCAGCCGAGGGCTACTACCGTGCCCTACGGGCGGCTCGGGACCTGGGCCAGCGGAGGAACCAGGCAGTGGTGCTGGCCAACTTCGGGGCCCTGTGCCTGCACGCGGGTGCCAGCAGGCTGGCCCAGCACTACCTCCTGGAGGCCGTGCGGCTGTTCTCGAGGCTGCCCTGTGGGGAGTGTGGCCGGGACTTCACCCACGTGCTCCTGCAGCTGGGCCACCTCTGCACCCGCCAGGGCCCGGCCCAGCAGGGCAAGGGCTACTATGAGTGGGCCCTTTTGGTCGCCGTGGAGATGGGTCATGTGGAGAGTGAGTGCCCCAGTTCCTCCTCTGCGCCTTCTGGGGCCACTCGGGTCAGGGCACACCTGGGGTTTGTGATTCAGAAACAAGTGGTGGTTTTTCCACCATCGAAAGTGCTGAGTCGTGGCCAACAGCAGATGTTGGCAAGCGCCCTGGAGACAGGCGGTTCTCACACAGGGCCAGGCCCTCTGTGCCCTACTGAGGCAGCCAGCTCTTCCTGGTTTGCTCAGGGACCATCCTGCCTTGAGCACGGAAAGTCCTGCGTGCTGGGAATCCCTAGACATAACCCTGGGATCAAGGCAGTCTCTGCTGAGCTGGGACTTGGGGCCCCTCCATGAACCAGGTCCTGAACGCCGGTTCTCGTGCCCGTGTTATCTGCTTGGTATCTTGGCAGCCCTGTGCACCTGTCATCCCAATTCACAGAGGACACAGGGGCGGGTGATTGCCCAAAGCCGCAGAGCAGTTCATGCAAAAGCAGCTTGTCGTGCAGAGTGTGCCAGACCCCACCCACCAGTGCGGCTTGTGGGGTCTTCGGGTGGCAGGGGCTGAGCGTGGGAATGTGAGCTTCAGGCCAGAGAAGCCACAAAAGGGTGAGTGGCGTGATGGCGGGGCAGCACTTGGCTGTGGGTTAGGGAAGCTTCTTTAGTCTGGGACCAGAGGGTTGAGAGGATTTAGTCAAGTAATAGGTGGTGGGTGAGGGGCTGATGGTGGGGGAGGGGCTGGTGGTGTAGCCTGTGTGAAGGCCCAGGGGTGAGCGAGTGGGGGTGAGTGAGCGGGGAGGAGTGGGGTGTGAGCAGGGATGAGTGGGGTGTGAGTGGTGGTGAGTGAGCAGGGCTTACGCAGGGAGGTGCAGAGTTGGGAGTGGGTGGCTTGGGTGCTGAATGGTAAGAAGCTCTTCTGGAGAGCTATGCAGGGCTTGGGGCCTCAGGCTGTGGCTTGGCTTTTTCCCCAAGAGCATTGGGGAGCCATGGAGTGCTATAGAACAGTCACTGCAGACTGGGCAGTGAACGGACAGTAGGTGGGCAGGGCTGTCCGAAATCTAGGCCACAGAGGATAGATGAGGAAGTTGAGTCCAGGGAAACTGCCGAGACAAGCGATACTGTTGTGGGTCCCCTCTGCCTTGCAGCGCTTTGTCCATCCTCCCAGGATGGACGTCATGGCACAGTGAGACCACTCAGAGGTGCCTCCTGTGGCCTGGACCAGAGCCCCAGGGGCTGTGGCCAAATCTGCCCATTTCCCAGCACAGGCCTGGCACCCACTCCTGGCCCTAGGAGGGATGAGATTTTGGAAAGGACCGTGTGAAGGAGCCCCGGTCCCACACATCTGCCCAAGCAGGGGTGGGGGGTTCAGACCCAGGCTTCTTTCCCAGGGGCATTCTCTGACTGGAAGGAGACCCTCCAGGAACCCAGCGCCCCAGCCCCCACTGCAGCCTCCGGTGGCTCCTGGCACAACAGCCTGTGGCACCTCCTCCTACGAGGCCCTCCTCGGGGTGCTGGGGGATTCAGACTTGGAAATGCAGGCCAGGGAACGGGGATCATGCGTCCCTGTCTCCCCACTCTGCGCTGAACAGTCGAGGAGACCGAGGGCGGGGCTAATACCCCACATGCTTACTTGGGGTCATTTTTAAATCACTTTCAGTAGTTCGTGTCCTTCTAGGAGTTTGGCTGTTGTGTCTAGATGATCTGATTTGTTGGTGTACAATTGTTCATAGTGTTTTCATGGAATCCTTTTATTTCTGTCAGGTCGGCAATAATGTTTCCTCTTTCATTTCCGATTTTAGAAACTTGGGTTTGTAATTAATTATTTATTTATTTTTATTAGAGATGGGGTCTCATCATGTTCCCCCAGGCTGGTCTTGAATGCTGGCCTCAGCGATCCTTCCACCTCGGCCTCACAAAGCACTGGGATGACAGGCGTGAGCCATGGTGCTCAGTCTCTGATTTGAGTCATTTGTGTCCCATCTTTCTTTTCTTGGTCAGTCTGGTGAAAGATTTGTCAATTTTGTTATTATTTTCAAAAAACCTACTTTTGGTTCTGTTGATGATCTCTTTTGTTTTTCCATTCTCTGTATTTTTACTTCCCATTTCCACTCTCATGTTTATTATGTTCTTCCTTTTGTTCACTTTGGTTCACTTTGGGTTCTTCACTTTGTTCACTTAGGTTTTTGATTTGAGATTTTTCTTCTTTCTTTGAATGTAGACATTTACAGTTATAAATTTCCCTTTTAGCACTGTCTTAGCTGCATCTTGGAATTTAATATGCTGTGCTTTTTTTTTTTTTTTTTTTAAGACAGAGTTTTGCTCTATTGCCCAGGCTGGGGTGCAGTGGTGCAATCTTGGCTCACTGCAACTTCTACCCAGGTTCAAGCCATTCTCATGCCTCAGCCTCCCGAGTAGCTGGGATTACAGACATGCACCACCACGCCCAGCTAATTTTTGTATTTTTTATAGAGATGGGGTTTCACTGTGTTTCCCAGGCTGGTCTCAAACTCCTGGACTCAAGCGATCCTCCCGCCTCGGCCTCCCACAGTGCTGGGATGACAGGCATGAACCACCGCGCTGGCCTGGGCTATGCATTTGTTTGCATTCTTCTCAAATTAGTTTTCAGTTTCCCTGACGGTCTCTTCTTTGACTCACTGGTTGTTTAGGAGTGTGTAATTTCCACATATTTTTGAATTTCGCATGTTTCCTTCACTGTTGATTTCCAGTTTCGTGCCAGTACAGCTGAAGAACTCCTCTGCTTTGGTCTCAGTCCTTCTCCATTCACTGAGGCTCGTTTTGTGGCCTGGCACGTGGTCTGTCGTGGGGAATGTCCCATGGGCGCTCGAGAGGACTGTGTATTCAGGTGTCATTGCGGGGCATGTGTGACAGATGTCCATTCGGCGTACCTGGTTTCCGGTGTTAATCTCCGGAATGTTTCTGACACTAGAAAATCAGCAGCTTTCCACCGTTCCCAGCACCCTGGCTTTGGGAGAGGCCAGTGAGCCTGTGGGTTTGGAGCCTGGTTGCGTGAGAGAAGCATGTGTGGGAACGCCAGGGGCCAGCTTTGAACCCCATTCCCCCAACATGATGCCGTGTGTGGCAGACATGACGCTTGGCTTTGCTCTCTCAGGGTTCCATCTGCGACAGGGGCTACTTGTGCCCCTCGCCTCATCAGCTCAGGCTGAAGGTGGCCCTGGTCCTGGCCAGAGGGACTTTGTGAAACATAAATAGATGACCTGGTGCAGGGGCCGAGCCTGGCCAGGACCTCGGCCCTGGGAGTTGTAAAGAAGGCCGGCCTGTACCACGAGCATCTGCACCAAGCTGTGCCCATGTCACGGTGTGCTTGGCGGCTGCCCTTGCACGGGTGCATGACCTGTCTGCGCTCAGGCTCCCCGCCTATGGGGCCCAGGCTTACAGAGGTGTGAAAAAGGCAAGCACAGCGCAGGCGCCTCCGAGTCCAGCCAGCCTCGCTTCGATGCTGGGAGGCTGACGTCTTCCTTTTTGTCTTCTGCCCAGGCCAGCTGCGGGCCGTCCAGAGACTGTGCTACTTCTACAGCACCGTCATGCCCAGCGAGGCCCAGTGTGTCATCTACCATGAGCTCCAGCTCTCCCTGGCCCGCAAGGTGGCTGACAAGGTGCTGGAGGGGCAGCTCCTGGAGACCATCAGTCAGCTCTACCTGTCCCTGGGCACCGAGCGGTGAGGGCTGGCTTTGCAGTGGTGGGGGCAGGAGGGGGGCAAAGGGGGCGGGGGGACAGGGCAGGGAATGGGGCACAGGGAAACTGGCCCAGGGCCCCAGCAGCCCCTCTCCTTGGGATCATTTGGTTCCTTGGCATCAGATGCTTTGGGCTGATGGGCCTGGGGTCGTCCCAGGGCTGCTGATGGCCCGTGAGTCCCAACTTGAGTCTCCCTTGTTGGGTGACACGTCTTCCCATCCCTGCCTGCACACCTCCCCAAAGGTCATCTCAACCCCAGCAGAGGCAGTACGTGCATTCTGGGCTGTTCTTCCTACTATGGTGGCTTTTGTCATCTGACTCTGCGTGCCCCGAGTCTTCACTCCTGGCCTTCATCTGTCCCCTTAAATGTGACCACAGCAGCCGCCTGTGGCTTCTCTCCCACAGAAGACAGAGCCAGTTGTGTCACCTGCTTCCCTGGGGCAGGGTTTCAAGGTCTCACGTCCCGTATGTGGCCCACTCGGCTTCCCCCAAGCATCCTGAGCTGGTGGGGTAACCATGGCCCTGGCCACCCCACCCATAGGGCGCGGTGATATTGCTGCAGTCACACCCCCTCCAGTGTTGAACTTACTGAGAGAGCAGGGAAGGAGCCAGATTCCACGGAGACCTGGGAGACTGGCTCCAGTCTTGGCCTCAGGTTCACAGAAGGAAAATGGGCCAGTGTGCTAGAGCCATGCTTCTCAAAGTGTGGTGCCTGAACCAGCAGAGCAGCATCCATGTCACCTAGGAGCTTGTGGCAAGTGGGAGTTCTACGGCCTGCCCCAGGCCTATGGAGCCGGAAGCTCTGGGGGCAGGGCCAGCAAGCTAGACGGACAGGCCTCCGGGTGACTGTGATGCCTGCACACCTTGAGAACCATCGGCCTAGATAGCCTCTGAACACTAACGGCTCCTGGTGCATCTGGAGAAGACACAGGCCATGTCTGGGAGGCAGGGGAGATGGACTAGCACACTCCTCCTGCCACAGGGCAGCATGATGCTCGATTCCCTCAGAAGGATGTCCTTCATCTTTTCCATGTCGTGTGTGTTCACCCTGGCCCTCCCAGCAGCCTGCGAAGGGCAGAACACTGCACACACAAGAGGGCTGTTCCCAGTCCCCACATTCCAGATTCATCTGTCACCAGACCCACAGGAAGAGGCAGACTGGTTCCAGGAGAATGAGAGCCCTTCTTCTGACACCTGTGTCTGATTCCAGGGCCTACAAATCCGCTCTAGACTACACCAAACGAAGTCTGGGGATTTTCATTGACCTCCAGAAGAAAGAGAAGGAGGCTCATGCCTGGCTGCAAGCAGGGAAGATCTACTACATCCTGCGGCAGAGCGAGCTGGTGGACCTGTACATCCAGGTGAGTGGCAAGGGATGCAGGAGGGCCCCTGTGCTGTTCACTCTCTGTCCATCACCCATCCATTCATCCTTCCATCATCTATTTACCTCTTCATCCTTCCATCTATCCATCATCCATCCATCCATCATCCATCCATCTGTCCATCCATCCATCCATCATTCATCCATCCTTTCGTCATCCATCTATTCACCCATCTATCCATCCATTCACCCGTCCATCCACCCATCCATTCATCCTTCCATCATCTATCTGTTTACCTGTTCATCCTTCCATCCATCCATCCATCATCCATCCATCCATCCATCCATCATCCATCCATCCATCCATTCACCTGTTCATTCTTCCATGCATCCATCATCCATCCATCCATCCATCCTTCCATCATCCATCCACTCACCTGTTCGTCTTTCCGTCCATCCATCATCCATCCCTCTGTCCATACATCCATCTATCATCCATCCATCCTTTTATCATCCATCCATTCACCTGTTCGTCCATCCATTCACCTGTTCGTCCATCCATCCATCCTTCCATCTATCTTTCCATCATCCATCCAACTGTTCATCCTTCTATCCATCCATCCGTCCATCCATCATTCATCTATTCACCTGTTCGTCCATCCATTCACCTGTTCGTCCATCCATCCATCCATCCTTCCATTCATCTTTCCATTGTCCATCCATTCAACTGTTCATCCTTCTATCCATCCAGCCATCTTCCATCCATCCATCATCCATCTATTCACCTGTCCATTCATCCATCATCCATCCTTTTATCATCCATCCATTCACCCATCCATCCATCCATTCACCTGTTCATCCATCCCTCCATCCATTCTTCCATCCATCCTTCCATCATCCATCCATTCACCTGTTCATTCTTCCATCCTTCCATCATCCATCCATCCATCATCCATCCATCCTTCCATCATCCATCCACTCGCCTGCTCATCCTTCTATCCATCCA
This sequence comes from Piliocolobus tephrosceles, assembly GCF_002776525.5. Taxonomy (NCBI): domain Eukaryota; kingdom Metazoa; phylum Chordata; class Mammalia; order Primates; family Cercopithecidae; genus Piliocolobus; species Piliocolobus tephrosceles. Next base: position 180,162,216 of record NC_045436.1, read on the forward strand.
TCCTTCTATCATCCATCCATTCACCTGTTCCTCCTTCCGTTCATCTATCCATCATCCATCCATCCATCCATTCATCCATCCATCCATTCATCCATCCATCATTCATCCATTCTTATTCATCCATTCACCCACCATCCATCCACCTGTTGGTCTGTCCATCCATCCATCCTTCCATCATCCATCCATTTACCTATTCATCCTTCCATCCATCCATCATTCATCCATCCATCCATGTATCCATTCATCCATATGTCCATCCATCCATCATCCATCCATATATCCATCCTTCCATCATCCATCCATTCACCCCCTGTTCATCCTTCCATCCATCATTCATCCATCTATCCATTCAGCCATCCATCCATCCATCCTTCCATCATCTATTCACCTGTTCATCCTTCCATCCATCCATCATTCATCCATCCATGCATTTATCCATTCATCCATATATCCATCCATCCATCATCCATCCATCCTTCCATCATCCATCCACTCACCTTCCATCCTTCCATCTATCCATCATTCATCCATCCATTTATCCATTCATCCATCCCTCCATCATCCATCCATCCTTCCATCCATCTGTCATTCATCCATTCATCCATTTATCCATCCATCCATCCATCTGTCCATTCATCCATCCATCATTTGTCCATCCTTTTATCATCTATCCATTCACCTGTCCATCTATTCACCTGTTCATTCATCCATCTGTCCATTCATTCTTCCATCAACCATCCATTCACCTATTCATCCTTCCATCCACCCATCCATTTATCCATTCATCCATCCATCCATCATCCGTCCATCCTTCCATCATCTACCCATCCTTCCATCATCTATCCTTCCATCATCCATCCTTTCACCCATCCATCCATTCACCTGTTTGTACATCCATCCTTCATCCATCCACCCACCAATCTACCTATTAATCCATCTCTCCATTCATCAATCTGTCCATTTATTTATCCATACATTTGTCTATCCACCCATCTATCCATCCATATGAACATACATCACCTGCCCTATACCCATGCATACATACATACACACATCATTCCAACCATCCATCCATCCATCCATCCATCCATGCATCCATCCAGGCATCCATCTATCCACACACCCATCCATCCATCCATGTGTCTATACTTCTGCTCATCCATTCATCCATCCATCCACTCATTCTTAAGCCACTGCTGAGCACCTGTTGTATGCCTTTTCCCTCCCTCCAACTGGTTCCCTCACATCCTCTCCCAGTGGCTAGCATCTTCTCCCTGAGGGCAGAGGCATGGCCCCTCACAGTGCCCAGCACCTGCTGGTATACAGCACATGCTCAAATAATGTGGCCACTAAGTTAACACACAGAAGAACTTGCTCCAAGCGACACGTGACACTTCTCCTTACACAATGAATCTATCATAGCGGCTGTTTTCAGAGGCTTTCCCAAACACAGTGTGATCTGGAACAAATTGTGAAGCCCACGAACCTGGTGAAGCTTTCATTATTGAGCACCTACTGTATACCTCCTTGAGCTGAGGAGAGGGATCAAGAGCTCATGGCCAAGAGGGGACCAGGCCCACCCACAAACACTGTTGATGTGTGGCCCTGAGCTGTGGCAGGGATGTGGCAACGCAGAAAGGAGCCAGGGGATGGGCTCCAGCAATCTGGGGGCCACGGAGACTGGTTTGAGTGCAGGGGGAGTAGGCTAGGGCTAGCCCTGGTGGTAGGATTCACAGGTGTTGGGCTCCTGGGCTGTAGCTGCTCAGTCACCTCCTGGCACTCAGGTGCATCAGTTCATTGTCCTCATGCCAGTGGTGGGGGTAGCCTTAATGCACAGGTCTGAAAAATGCTCAGGTATACCTGCAGTGTGTGAGAGGAAGGAGGATGGTGAAGGGGGCGTGGCCACCTCGCCAGGTGTGGGTCTTGAGGGAACTTCTACCTCCTTTCAGGTGGCACAGAATGTGGCCCTGTACACAGGGGACCCCAACCTGGGGCTGGAGCTGTTTGAGGCAGCTGGAGACATCTTCTTCAATGGGGCCTGGGAGCGGGAGAAAGCTGTGTCCTTCTACCGGGTGAGCTGGCCTGTGGGCTGATGTGGGTGAGCCTCAGGGGGACACCTGGAGGGCGGAGGCATAGGTGTGGCAGGGCAGAGGCCCCCCACCTGGAGGCAGGGCCACCCATGCACATGCTTAGTTTCCCAGTGGTCTCACCGGGAATGATATTGACCGTGCCCCCTGCCTGGGACAAACACTTGGGGCCTGGACATGGCAATGGCCTTACCCTTGCCTAGTGGTCTCACCGGGAATGATATTGACCGTGCCCCTGCCCGGGACAAACGCTTGGGCCTGGACATGGCAATGGCCCTACCCTTGTACCTGATGATCTCAAGCAACCATGAGCGGGAAGTCCTGTCCCCATCTTCCAGATGAGGAAACTGAGGCTCAGAGAGGCACAGGGACATGTCAAAGGACACACAGCATGTCAGTGCGAGGCCCAGGGCCAGGGCCCAGATCTGCATGCACCCCGAAACAGGGACGGCTTCTCCCTTCCTCTGAGCTCACGGTGTGGCTCAGCTCTGGGCACAGATAAATGTGGTGTTTTTAGAGCAGAGAGGAGTGCTGGCTCCCTCCAGTCAGACCCCTGGTGCCCAGGTGGGAGAGGCTGGTCTGAGGCTGCCGGGTGTAGCTGGATGGGTCTCAGGTGACTCTTCAGCCCCCAACTTGTGTGTCTGAACCGTGCGTTATCCCAGAGCACAGAGCTCTGTGGTGGTGCAGGGGTCACTGGGGCGTGGGAAGCTCCAAGCACATGTTTGAGCTCTGAGGAGGGCGCTGGGCAAGGTGGGTGCTACGGGAAGCCTGACCCCACCTGCCTGTGTGGTAGGACCGGGCCCTGCCCCTGGCAGTGACTACGGGCAACCGCAAAGCGGAGCTGCGGCTGTGCAACAAGCTGGTGGCACTGCTGGCCACGCTGGAGGAGCCCCAGGAGGGCTTGGAGTTTGCCCACATGGCCCTAGCACTCAGCATCACTCTGGGTAAGTCCCCTGAGCCCCTGCCCTGCCAGGACCCACACTTTGCCAGAGCCCAGCCTCCAGGTCTGCAGGGCAGGAGCTGAAACAGCTGTGGGATTTTCCTGGTCTCCTGTCCAGGCAGGCAGATCTGCCCAGCTGGCTTCCCCGTCCAGCCGTGCGGCACAGCCCGAGGTCTCTCACACAGTGCAGAGCTCCCTGCCTGGCTGAGCTCTGCTTCCTCTGCCTCTTCCTGCTACTGACCACAAAGGCCGCCCAGTGAGCCCTCTGCCTTTGAGACATGCCAGGCATCTCGTTGGTCCCTGTATGTGCCAGGCTGTGTGGCACATTCCCTTTCTCTTGTGCCCTTCCCACCCTCATCAACCACATGGCTCTCTGGCTGATGAAATCCCAGTTCCCCTTCCAGCAGCCTGCCCCTTAAGGCCGGGCATCCCCTGGTGCTGTGCCAGGGTTGTCTGTCCTCCTCCAGAGACAGGGAGCCCTGGGCAGGCCACATGCCCCAGCGCCTTGTGCCCCGGGGCCCAGTACACAGTAGGTGTGCAGCTGTGTGGGAATGCATTGAATGCCGGCTCCACGGCACTCGCCCTGCAAAGGGGAGGGCATCGGAGACAGCCTAGGTGGGTTTGTGCATCTGTGGGGGTCCTGGAGCTCAGGCATGTGGTGACTCCCCAAGGTAGGGGGCTCTGATCATGACATACCCAGGAGGAGTCGGATGTCACGTCTGTGGGTTGCCTGGAGCCGGGGTGCCCGGGAGCACCTGGACTGCATGGCTTTTGGGGTCTCCTGGTTAAAACCAGTGAGTAAAGGCAGGTGGCTATGTGTAGGCACAGAGCTGGGCCATCTAAGTCCGACTTTGCCAAAACCTCACAGTAGATGGGGGCAGGTCTTATTAGTTCTGCTTTGTAGATGAGAAAGTGAGTCTGGGAACCCGGAAGGGACTGGCCAGAGCTGCCCAGGTGGCCGCAGGTGCCTGGAGGCAAGCCAGGTGTTGCCCGGGGTCTGCATACCTGCTCCTGAGGGGCCTATGCCCTGCCTGCCCCAGGGAGCCATGTCTTCACGCCTGCCCCTTTGGCCTGCACCCCAGGGGACCGGCTGAACGAGCGCGTGGCCTACCACCGGCTGGCCGCCCTGCACCACCGGCTGGGCCACAGCGAACTGGCGGAGCACTTCTACCTCAAGGCCCTGTCGCTCTGCAACTCGCCGCTGGAGTTTGACGAGGAGACCCTCTACTACGTGAAGGTGTACCTGGTGCTCGGTGACATCATCTTCTACGACCTGAAGGTGGGGGGGGAGGGGCAGGGCTTGGGGTGTTCCCGGCCCTCTTGGAGTGGGATCTCCACCCAGACCCCAGAGGCCTGGGTTCCAGCCTTAGGAATGGGAGCTCTGCACCCGGCTGGAGGGGCCGGCAAGGTTAGCAGATACAACCCAGCTCCCAAGCTGGCCAGGCCCCACCCTCGAGAACTCAGTCTCAGCCAGGGAGGCTGACACATAAGCGGGCAATGGTGGCCTCTGGGTAAAGAAGGGGGATGGTAGTCAGGGGGCCCTCCTGGAGGAGGTGACACCAAAGCTGAGTCTTGACAGTCAAGTGTCAAATTGCATTTAACAAAGAAAACAGGGTCGGGAGACATTTTGGAGGACGACATCATCCTCACATTGAATCCACATTGCAAGATCCAACCCAAACTCCAGCGCCTCCTCTAGGAAGCCTGCCCAGGGTGCCAGCCTGCACTGAGCAACTCCTTCCTGGAGTCCCGAGACACCTTGCATCTTCACATCACCCAGGAAGGGTGGGGTGGGGCCGGTGTCTTACCATCTGCTTCACAGGCAGGGAAACCCCAGCGGAGGGCAGGTGCAGTGGGGCCGGGCCCCAGCCAGCCAGGCTGAGGCCTTGCTGGGTCGGGTCTGTCTCGAGGGGAGGTGCTGGGATCTGTGCTCCCTCTGCCCCCAGCCCTGCAGGGGTGGACAGCTGGGACTGGCAGATTCGGACCTGGGATGTCTCCACCCCTCTGCCCAGCAGGCGCCCGCCCCTCCTAGCATCGCACTGGCACCGCGTTAGTGCTCCTTATGGGCTGAGGGGCCAGGGCGCTCCAGTTCAGGGACCGAGATCTTGGGGGCCTTAGAACGACATGAGGAGCTGGGGCAGCCCTAAGACCCCACCCCGTATTCTCCACCGCAGGCCTGGGGCTGCCCGGGAGGCCCCCGCCCAGTGCTGGCGACACCTGGTGGTCAGAAGCGGTCCCTGTGGCCTCCCAAGTCCCAGCCAGACAGGCAGGTGCCAGGGGTCAGGCCCAGAGGGATGCCGCTCACTGCTCAGGGGCTCGCCTGGGACCCAGGGGATGGGCCTCCCAGAAGGGGCCTTTATCTCTCTTGGTCAAGCCTGCCGCCCACTCCACCTGCCCAGGAGCAAGGAAAGGGCCAAGTAGTACCTGAGAGGCCAAAGTCCACGGTTGGGGTCGAGGGGCAGAGGCCTCCTTCACCGGCTTCCCCTGCACAGCCCTCTGGGCCTCATGGTGACGGTGCTGTCAGCCCAGGCCAGCTTCCCACAGGGAGGCCCCCTCGGAATTCCCCAAGGGCGGCCGTCTTTCCAAGGCCACACCCTCCTCCTTGTATAGGAGGCTCTGGACCCAGGGCCCAGAGGAGTGGGAGAGAAAGCCGGGCTGGATGGGGCCTGGAAGGCTGGCAGAGAGGCAGGGTAAATGGGCATCCTTGCCGATTGCCTCTAAAAAGGGGTCCCCTTTAGTCTACATGTGAGAGCGAGCCCTGGAATAGGGTGGATTAGGTGTGTCCTGGCTCAGCCTGCCACTCACTAGCTGCTGCACACACTACAGGCACATCGAAATGCACACGCAAATGCTCACAGGCACACGCACACTCAGGCACACACACACGCACACAGGCACACGCACACTCAGGCACACAAACACAGAGGCACAGGAACACACACAGGCACAGTCACACACACACAGGCACAGTCACATGCACACAGGCACACACACACAGGCACACACAGGCACAGGCACACAAACACGCACAGGCACACAAACACGCACAGGCACACACACAGGTGCGCACACAGACGCACGCGCACACAGGCACACAGGGGCACACACACAGGCACACACACAGGCACACGCAGAGACATAGGCTTTGGCTGGCACCTTCCTGTTTCGTTGGGAAGCCCCCACCCCTTCCGGAAGCCCTTGCCTCCCACCCCCGGCTGAGTCTGGGGCCTCCTGGGCCCCCCACAGGCTCCTGGGCTTCCCTCTGCCACAGCCCGGGCCACCCTGTGTGGTCAGTGTTCACTCCCAGGTCCCTCAGACTGGGAGCTGGGAGCGAGGACGTTAGGCTCAGCCATGCACCCAGCACAGAGTCCAGTGTTCGGCTGGGCCGGGGGGCATTGGATGAGCAGCGGCGGTGACTCGGGGACTTCTCACGCCCCTGCTCCGTGTGTGGGGCGGGGCAGTGAGGGAATGGACTGCTGCATCTTGGACTTTGTCCTTGGCCCTGGGAGCCATCTTGAGATGGTAAAGGGGGACAGGCCAGGCCTGGGTCTTAGAGAGGTCCCTTGGGTGTCCCCCATGTGGAGGAGGCGCCCGGGGAGAAGCTGGGTGGGGGATGGGAGGGTCAAGGTGGAGGTCTGGGAGGCAGCATCCCAACCCAGGGATGGTGAGTTTGAGCCAAAGATGCATTGAAAATGGGAGTGGATGTCTGGGGAGTCACACTGTCAATATTTCAGGGAACATTGCCAGGGAGGACACCTGTGAGATGGTTTTGTACCTGGCCTGGCGCGTGGAGGGCCTGGAAATGGTCAGCATGGACCGGGGCCAGAGGGGAGCCTGGGTCACTCAACACTGTGCCCCTGCTGTGGCTTGGAGCCACGGGTCCTGCATGGAACTCTCAGAGCAGGCAGGATCTGCCCTGACCTCAGCCCATGAGGAAAGCAGCCACTGCCTGCAGAGAGGGTGGGACCTGGGGTAGGAGGCTTGGGGTGAGTGGGGTGTAGGGACAGTCAGGAAGGCTTCCAGGGGTGTCAGGGTCGTCCCCAATTCCTGCAGCTGAGACCACAGCAGTGTCACAGGCTTCGGGGCTCATGGGGTGAGCCAGCATTGGCTGGACATGTGGCATGACCTGGAGACAGGAACGGCCTCTGGGAAGACAGGCTCCGAGTCCCCCTTTTGCTGAGCATGGCCTGTCCCCTTCAGGACCCGTTTGATGCAGCTGGGTACTACCAGCTGGCACTGGCAGCCGCCGTGGACCTGGGCAACAAAAAGGCACAGCTGAAGATCTACACGCGGCTGGCCACCATCTACCACAACTTCCTCCTGGACCGCGAGAAGTCGCTCTTCTTCTACCAGAAGGCCAGGACCTTCGCCACAGAGCTCAACATCCGCAGGGTCAACCTGCCTCCTTTGCCACTCTGCGGGTGGGTCCCCTGGTTGGCCCCCAGCCACCCTCGCTGAGGACAGCATCTGAGGGAGTGGGTTTTGTGCGAGGAGGATGGTCTCCTGCCTCTCCTGGTGTCTCCCGTGGCTCATTTTCTGGGAAATGGAGGCATGAAAGCAGGGTTCAAATAGCAATAAATGTTTGGGTTTTTTTCTGCAATAACATACTGAAGTCCCCAGCGCATCCTTCCCTGGTGTGCTGCCGGGGTGTGTCTAGGGGCCAGCTGCTTCCCTGGTGACAGCCCTCTGATCTTGGGGATGAGAAGGACCCTGAGTCCAACAGACCTGGGCCAGGTCACCATGAGCCTCGGTTTCCTTGATGGCCAGAGGGGAGGTGGTGGTGGAACTCCCTGGGCAGCTCCCTGCTCAGAGCTTTTGCTGTAGGTCTCGTGCCACCCTTGCCTTTAATCTTCAGGCCACTGTGCCCACATGTGGGGGCTGCTAGTGCCCCTGTTCGCCATTGAAGAAATAGAGGCACAGAGAGGTTAGGTGTCTGGCCCACCGTCACACAGCAGGCAGGGGCGGAGACACAGAGCCCAGTACACTGACTACCACACCACCCTGCCAGCCTGCTGCCAGGAAGGTGTCCCTAATTAGGACCCAAGGTCAGCTCCTGGACCTCTCTTGTGGTGTCAGGAGAGCCACAGGCCAGTGAGGGTGGCCCCGGGGATCCCTCACTCAGTGTCCTCTGCTCTCAGACTTGGCTGGGCCGAGCCTGGCCAGTCCCACCTCTGGCCACTGGTCAGCCCTGTGGGAAGTGAGATGCAGGGATGTATACAGACCGCCTGTGTAGACACTGCTGCCCAGTGTTGAAAGTCTTATCTGGGCTGCCCCCCAGCCGTCCCCACATACCCCTCACCTTCCGGCCCTCGGCCCTCATCCCAGTCCCAGGAATCCCAGGTTTTCCTTCTTGGAATCTCTTGGCCCAGGGAACACGGCTCACACGGTGTCTTTGCCAGTTTACAGCAAGGAAACCGAGGTTCAGAGACTGCGGGTGTCCCACGTCATTCTCACATACCCTGCACTCTCCCAGGCCCCTCTTTTAAACACTTTAAATGAGGTGACATTCACATCGCATGCAATTACCTATTTCAACGTGAATCATGTGGTGGCATTTGTGCGTTCACAGTCCTGTGCAACCACTCACGCCATCTACTTTGAAAATGTATTCATCTCCCCAGAAGAAACCTGCCATCCTCACTAAGCAGTTACCCCTCCTTGCTATCCCCCAAGCCCCTCGTTTAATGGAAGGGGAAACTGAGGCCCGGAGAGAGACTTGCCAGTGAGTGGAGCTCTGATAATAAGGAACCAGGCACCCATCTGCTGCTTCAGTCCTGGGTTGGTTTTCCACCCAGCAGAAGTGACAGAGCCGGGAGGTTCTGGGAGCACCAAAGGGGAGCCCCATGCTTGCAGCCAGAGCCCTGCCCCGAGCCTTCCCACCAGGGGGCGGCAGAGAGCTTTCCAGAACCGGCCGCGCAGCTGGCGGGAAGCAGCGGGTCAGAGCTGCTGACAAACCTCAGGTTGACCCCAGATCGCTGTCTCTGTGGGTCGGGCTTGGGAATTGGAGAGGAGGCCGCATGATTGGAAACAAGAAGACGGCTCGGCCTGGCTGGAGCAGCGGGAAGCGCCGTCACGTTTACTGAGGACACAGACCTCCTGTCCGCTGGGCCGGGCCTGCAGCCATTCTTCTCGGGGTGGGGTCCGCAGGTCCGGGTTGCTCTCGGCCCCCGACCTGCCTCAGAGTCTGGGGGGCTTTGGAACTGAGCCTCCCCATCTCCACCCACCCTGGCTGGTGCCACGAGGGGCCTGGATCCTGGGATCCTGTTCCTCTTGGGCAGCAGAGACTGGGGGACCAGTGGAGACGATGGGTCTTCAAGCACCACATTCAAACCCCAGCCCACCACTCACAGTCTAGGGGTTCGGGGTGAGGGAGTTGATTTCTCTGAGCCCCAGTTTGGTCACCACTAAAATGAGGCCGACCTACTGGGGCAGAGTGCCAGCCCCAGAGCTAACAGAGGCCTGTTTCCTACTGACAATACCTCTTACTCCTAGGAACAGCTCCAACAACCACACACTAGGGAACACTCAACCCAGGCCAACTTGTCAGAGGCACATGAGCCAGAGCGACTCCATCTTGAATGGGGGCTGGGTAAAGGGAGGCTGAGACCTGCTGGACCGCATTCCCAGGAGGCTAGGCATTCTTAGTCACAGGATAAGATAGGAGGTCGGCACAAGATACAGCTCATAAAGACCTTGCTGATAAAGCAGGTTGCAGTAAAGAAGCCGGCCAAAGCACACCAAACCCAAGATGGCCACGAGAGTCACCTCTGATTGTCCTCACGGCTCATTATGTGCTAATTATAATGCATTAGCTGCTAAAAGACACTCCCACCAGCTCCATGACAGTTTACAGATGCCATGGCAACATCTGGAGGTTTCCTACATGGTCTCAGAAGGGAGGGCAGAAACTCTCGGTTTTGGGAATTGCCCACCCCTTTCCTGGAACACTCATGAATGGTCCAACCCTTGTTTAGCGTATGATCAAGAAATAACCATGAAAATGGGCAACCAGCAGCCTTTGGGGCCTATGGAGCAGCCATTCTTTGTTTTTTTTTTTTTGAGATGGAGTCTCGCTCTGTTGGCCGAACTGGAATGCAGTGGCGTGATCTTGGCTCACTACAACCTCCGCCTCCTGGGTTCAAGCGATTCACCGGCCTCAGCCTTCGTCGTAGCTGGGATTACAGGCACCTGCCACCACGCCCAGCTAATTGTTTGTATTTTAGTGGAGACAGGGTTTTCCCATGTTGGACCAGGCTGGTCTCGAACTTCTTACCTCAGGTGATCCACCTGCCTCGGCATCCCAAAGTTATGGGATTACAGGAGTGAGCCACTGCGCCTGGCCAGAGTAACCATTCTTATATTCCTTTTCTTTCCTAATAAACTTGCTTTCACTTTATGGACTCGCCCCGAATTCTTTCTTCTGTGAGATCCAAGAAACCTCTCTTGGGGTCTGGATTGGGACCACTTTCCAGTAACAAACTTGCTTAACCTCTCAGACCCTTCGTCTCTTCATCTGTAACCAAAGACAAAGCCTCCCCCAAGGTTCCAAAAGTGAGGAGAGAACGCATGGGAAACGAGGGGCACAGAGTTGGTGTGCAGAACCAGGCATCCAGTCCCTTTGTTTTGTGGTGGGTGGAGGTCAGGGCTTGGCTGGCTGAGGCCTAAGCCCACTGGTCTGCAGCCCTGCTCTGCCAATCGGAGGCTGGTTCCGAGGCAACAACCGCCGCAACAACAACCCCCTTCAGCAGAGTGGGCATGAGATGAAGAGATGTCCAGTGGGCACATGCCCAGCCCTATGCAGTCAATGGGCTCACAGCCCAGAAGCCAGCTGCCCTGATTTTAGAGGGAGTCAACCCTCAGGTTGACTCAGTCACCTTCCCACACATGTTCAGCAAGCGCCCACTGCACGGGCTCCGGAAACCGCCTCGGGCAGGCGCAGGGAACTCCAGGAGTGTTCCAGGCCCTTCCAGAGGGGCTCCTGGGACTGGAGCTGAAATCACACTCCTTTTGGGGTCCCTGGAGACTCTCCCCTCAACACAGAAGGAAAGAGCCTTGCCCAGGGTCACACAGCCCCCTCTCCTGGCTCAGAGGCAAGGGGGCTCCTCCGCCCAGCACAGCTGCTTCCACTCTCCTGGAGCCCACGTCCTTCCCTGCACTGGTTCATCCAGGGGTAAATATCGGCCGAGTCCAGGTTGGACCCTCATTTGGGTGAGGGAGCCGAGGCTCGGAGAGGGGTGGTCACCATCCCAAGGGTATGGAATGATCAGCAACCCAAGGGAACTGGCTGCACCTTGCCGTTCCCTTGAATAGAGAGATCACCATCTCTACTCAAGAGAACAGCAGGCCCAGCCAGTTCTAGCAAGGATTGGGCAGCACACAGGCCACCATCCCAAGGGTGCCCAGCAAGTCCTCATCAGCCTCACCTTCGCCACGGAGCCCAGGAGTTGAGAGGAGGTGGTTTATGGCCCAGTATGAGGCCAAACTCTCTCCTAAGCAGGGTTCTCCGGAGATGGGAGAGGCCAGCTCAGGCAGAAGAGAGCTCCCCGTCCGCAGACGGGTTCAAGCAGGCCACGAGGGTCTCCCATGTGAGTGGAGAAGTGTGTCCGGGTGACACTGTTTGGGCAGAAAGGTGCCCTTGGACTCCAGTTGGCACCATCAGTGATCCAGGCTATGTTTCCAGGGAGCTTGGCCGCAGTCAACTCACATGTCCTGTGTCCAGCGTCTGGCCTGGGGAGCAGGGTGTGGGTCCCAGGCTGGGCAGCTGGGGCGACCCGTGCACCAGCAGCAGGGTGGGGTCTATGCAAGCTCAGGGGCAGGAAGCAGGCTTGAGTCCAGGCTCTGCCTCTCTCTGGGCCTGACCCAGAGCACCCCACAGTGGGCTCCCCTTCGTATGCCTTGCCCCACCGTGAGCCTCACTTTTCTCATCTATAAAATGGGGCAACGGGATGTACCTTGCTGAGCTATTAGGAAGATCAACAGCATGGTAAGAAACATTTAGCACATTTTCCAGGGCTTGTCAGGTCCTCCAGGGTTGATAGAAAAACAGTGAAAAGAATAATATGCCTTCCCCCAGACGGAAGTGCGGGCAGGTGGAATTCTAAACTGACCCTGTGTGCTCCTTCCCCTTCAGCACAGTGCGTCTGGGCTGTGATAGGATTTCACTTCCGCAAGGAGGTTGCATTAGGTGGGAAGGGTAAAGGGGTTTGCAGATGTAAGTAAGGTCTCTAATCAGTTGACCTGGGGTTATTCAAAGGAAGATTATTGCAGACAGGCTTGGCCTAATCAAGTGAGTCCTGTGTAAAAGGGTTCAGCCTTCCCCAATTCTCCTACTGGCCTGGAGGCAAACAGCTTCCACGCTGCACAGCACGGTGAACAGTGGGTTTCCCATGGAGGGGCCAGCCCACCAGGGGCTGCAGGCTCTCTAGGAGCTCAGCGGCCCCCAGCCGGCAGCCCTCAAGCACACAGGACTCCAGATCTACAACAGCACGGAGCTGAATTCTGCCAATAACCACGTGAATTTGGAAGGATGTTGAATCGTGGGGGAGATCACAGCCCAGTAGGCACCTCGATTACAGTTTGTGGCGACTCTGGGCAGAGAATCACGTGAGGCTTCTGACCCAAAGAAAGGGGCGTTGCTTTAGGTTGCTGAATTTGTGATTTGGCACACAGCATAGATAGCAAATACAAGGCCAAGCCTAGGAATGGGGAGGCCAAGCCCCAGGCATCCCTCCAGCCCTGAAGGACTCACGGTGGGCGGTAGCCAGGCAGCTCTTCCCTAGGCCACCTCCTCGCCTACCCACTTACCTGCTCCAGCAGGTCCACTCCTCAAACTGAGGTCTTCACATTCAGCTCCCACACCAGGAATTAAGGAAGAAGGGAGGAGTAAGGCAGGAGAACTGGGGCATGAGCAAAGGAATAGCAGGTGCGGCCAGTTTGAGTAAGCCAGAGAACTGCAGAGGCAGCCGGTTCTAGGCAGGACTGGGTGGCACCCAGGCCATGTCCTCACTCCTGCGATAACAGGACAGAAATTTCCACCGCAGCTTCTGATGGACCGCGGGCCAAGTGTCCACTTCACCTTTGATGGACTATGGGCCAGTCCTTCATAGGACGTAGCCAACTGGGAGTCTCTCGAGGGCACCCAGGGATATTGCCAAGTTCTTTAGCTTACTAAACACGCCAATTGAGCGGCCCTCAAGCCACCTGCTGGAGCTGGCTCCCGCTCTGTGAATTGCACTTTCGCTTCTTCACGAAATCTGTGTTTTGGTTGCTCCGTTCTTCTGTTGCTTGGTCTCTCATTACTTCTCTCGTTGCTTTGTTTGTGCGTTTTGTTCAACACACCAAGACGGACAACTCACAGGAATGACCTTCCATCGGGGAACAGCGGGGCAGGTGTTGGGACCCCTGGGCTCCACCCTCCACCCAGCTGTGTGACCGCAGGACAGCCTGGGCTTCAGGTGGCCTCCTCTGCACAGCAGAGGGCACACTTCCTGAGCCCCGGTGTGGGCGCCCTGCGAACATGGCCTGCTGTCCTGGACCCTGTTCGTCTGCTGCCGTATTCACCAGGCCAGCCCTCAGGACCCCGCCAGAGCCAAACACAGGATTTCACAACCCCGGCCACTTTAGGCTGGGTCTGCGCGGCATCCCAGGAAGAGAGAATTCCAGGGCCAGGAGATCTCCAGGAAGTAGGGCGTACTTCGTCCCTCTCATAGCAAACACGGCAGCTCCTCGTCTGTGACGGCTCTGATAAGCCCGGACTGCAGGATGAGGAGACCTCTGGGGACCCATCCGCGTGGGGAGAGCTGGGTTTCCAGAGACGTCTGAGAGGGGAGGCAGTTTCACAAAACCACAGGCTTCAGGCCAAGCTCAGCCTCTCCGGGGAGGATAGCCGATGCCAGTCCCCCTTGCCCTGTCCCCAGAGCCTCAGGGACTCTAAGAGGTCCATGGGCAAGCCTCTCCCTTCACCTCCTGACCCTTGTTGGCCCCAAAGGGGAGCCCTTGTGTGCATCCCCTCCTCCTATGCAGGAACGCACACCAGACTGGCTATCTCCAGGCCAGCAGGGAGGACCCCACTGTGTGGCCACGGCTCACACTGTCGGGCCCTGTGAACACCCCCATTCCCCACATGGCCTGGATCCAGGGCGGAGTGCGAAGCTGGGCCGGTTCTGACCTAAGCCTTGTTTCCAGCACAAGCTTCGAGGGCCCCACCCGGGATGGGCCACAGTGATGGAGGAGGAGTGGTGTTACCTTCCCACATGGGTCCCAGATGCTTTGGGACAGCCCTCCCTGTGGCGGGGGAAGGGCCCTGGAGGGAAGGAGGCCCTGGGACCGCTGTGAGCTCAGCCTTCACCCTTATGGAAGCTTCACCCCAATCGCCTGACCCTGTAGGGACAGATCAAAGGAACCTCCAGAGCCATCTAAGCTCTGGGTCCCCACTGGTGATCAATGTTCTTAGCAAAGGAGAGATGGTATTGACCTCAACCTGACCAGGGCTTTCTGCTTTACCTAAACAGTGGACGTCAGAACATTCCACCCCAGTTCAAGAGCAAGGCTCATCGTGTCATCAACATTATACTGGAAGTCCCAGACGACGCAGCAAAACAAGGAAAAAGAAATCGATTCGAAGAATTGTTAAAGAAGAAACAAACCGACGTGATTCACAAATGACAGGGTTGTTTACCCAGAAAATCCAAGACGTCCCAGACAGCTCTTAGGGTCACTAAGAAGCCAAGTTTCCTGGGAAAAGAGTAAACAAAAGTCAATTCCATTCCCACGGACCTGGAACAGTGAGTTGGGAAATGCAATTATAAAAATCATGCAATGTTGAATATCAAGAAGATAGACACTATGTATGATGTTTAATACTGAGTGTCAACTCGATTGGATTGAAGGATGCAAAGTATTGATCCTGGGTGTGTCTGTGAGGGTGTTGCCAAAGGAGATTCACATTTGAGTCAGTGGACTGGGAAAGCCAGACCCACCCTTAATCTGGGTGGGAACCATCTAATCAGCTGCCAGCACGGCTAGAATAAAGCAGGCAGAAAAACGTGAAAAGATTAGACTGGCCTAGCCTCCCAGCCTACATCTTTCTCCTGTGCTGGATGCTTCCTGCCCTCAAGAACTGAGTCCAAGTTCTTCAGTTTTGGGACTAGGGCTGGCTCTCCTTGATCCTCAAGCTTGCAGACGGCCTGTTATGGGACCTTGTGATTACATGAATTAATAATAAATTCCCACATATATAAAAAAATTTATATAAATATAAATATGTTTATATATTTAAATATGTGTGTGTGTGTGTATATATATATATATATGTCCTATTAGTTCTGTCCTTCTAGAGAACCCTGACTAATACACTGTGTCCAGGGAGAAATTAGCCAAATATTTACTGTGTTCATAGGTAGGAAAATGCAATATGGGGAAGATGACCGTTTTCCTCAAATTAACATGTGGCTTTATGGCAATTCCAATAAAAGCCTCAAAGATTTATGTAAAACTTCACAAGCGGATTCTAAAATATAGACAGAAGACCAGAAGTTCAGGAAGAGCTACAACTCGTCACGAGGAGCGGAGACAGGGCAGGAGGCTTCCACCTATGGGCCTGGATGATGTATTATAAAACAGCTTCACTAATACAGGGTAGTATCAGCAGAGGGATTTTAAAAAAGCAGAAAAAAAGAAGCCTAGAATTGAATTACCAAATATCCCAACACCCAACATCAGGCGTGCCGGTCTGAACACCCAACATCAGGTGTGCAGGTCTGAACACCTGACATCAAGTGTGCTGGTCTGAAGGGGGGAAGCTGGGTTCTTCAGTAACCAGTGTGGGGGCAAGTGGTGGTCCAAGCATGAAATGGGCCTCTCACATCCTCCTCAAAAACCCATTCCTGCCACATAACCCAAAGGTGGAAAGCAAAAATGATGTTAACTTCTTTAAAAAATGAGGCTATTGGCCAGGCGTGGTGGCTCACACCTGTAATCTCAGCACTTTGGGAGGCCAAGGCAGGCAGATCACCTGAAGTCAGGAGTTTGAGACCAGCCTGGCCAACATGGTGCAACCCCATCTCTACTAAAAATACAAAAATTAGCCAGGCGTGGTGGTGCACGCCTGTAGTCCCAGCTACTCGGGAGGCTGAGGCAGGACAATCGCTTGAACCCAGGAGGCAGAGCTTGCAGTGAGCCGAGGTTGCACCACTGCACTCCATCTGGGCAACAGAGCACAACTCTTTCTCAGAAAAAAAAA
>NC_045436.1:180178582-180193776 GCF_002776525.5 Piliocolobus tephrosceles
GAGGTCAGGAGATCGAGACCATCCTGGCTAACACGGTGAAACCCCGTCTCTACTAAAAATACAAAAAACTAGCCGGGCGACGTGGCGGGCGCCTGTAGTCCCAGCTACTCCGGAGGCTGAGGCAGGAGAATGGCGTAAACCCGGGAGGCGGAGCTTGCAGTGAGCTGAGATCCGGCCACAGCACTCCAGCCCCGGCGACAGAGCAAGACTCTGTCTCAAAAAAAAAAAAAAAAAAAAAAAACACAAAAGGAAAAGATGACTAAGTTTGGCTATATTAAAACTGCAAACCACGGTGTGGAAAAGACACCGTGGATACAGAAAAGACAGGCCCCGAGCTCAGAGAAGATACTTGCAGCACAGGTTTTAGTCAGGGTTCTCCAGGGAAATGGAGCCAATAGGAGATACACACACACACACACACACACACACACACCGGTAAACATGTACACATATACATCATATACATACATGTTCATACACATAGATACACACACGCATATGGAGATTGATTACAGGAATTGGCTCAAGTGACTGTGGAGGCAGAGAAGTCCTATGAGATGCTGCCTGTGAAGCTGGAGACCACGACAGCTGGTGGTGTGATTCCAGGTCTGACGGTCTGAGGACCAGGGGAGCTGATGCTCAAGAGTAGAGGAGGATAGATGTCCCAGCTCCACAGCAGACAGGGAGAGAGGATTTGCCCTTCCCTCACCTTTTTGGCCCATCTGGACCCTCAAGGAATGGGATGATGCTGCCTACACTGGTGCTGATGAGGGCAGTCTTCTTTAATACTACGGATTCAAATGCTAAACTCTTCTAGAAGCGCTCTCACACACACTCCCAGAAATACTTAACCAGCCCAGTCAAGCTGGCAGAAAATTGACCCTCACCACATGTGTGCATGGTGTGCTGCGTGGAATATAAGAGTTTATCATCTGCACGTGTGTAATACAGAATCTAATCGATTTGTTATGACATTTCATGTATGCATAACATCTGCAAACATCATATGTAACGGAGTACACGCATGCACACGTACAGTTGCAGATGTATTGATCAATGATGGGACGGACACATTCTGAGAAACGTGATGTTAACGTGTGTTTGTGTGAACACCACGGAGTGCTTATACACACCCAGATGGTCTGGCCACTCCACACCGGGCAGAGGGCAAAGCCCCTTGCTCCCAGGCTGCACACCCGCACGGCTTGTGACTGTACTGAACACCGCAGGCAGTTGTCACACCACAGGAAGGATTTATCTAAACATTGAAAGGGCATAGGGAGAGTTGGGGCAGCTCCTATAGGGCTGTCCCTGCACCCTCAGTGCTCATCGTTGGCCAGTCTCCCTGCTCATGGGGAACGAGGGACAGGCCTACGGCCACAGAGCTGGGAGGCACCCTTGGCTCCACTGCTCAGAGCTCATGGCCATGGGAAGTCAACCCCTTGGAGTCCTGGCTTCCTCCTCTGCAAAATGGGGACAGTGATGCCGATGTCAGAGGTTCCTGTGAGGGTCATGTGAGGGTGTGCTTGTAAAGAACAAACCCTCGATACACAGTGCTGTTACTGTTACCTTTTTTAAAAAAAAAAAAACTTTTTTTCTTTCTGAGACAGGGTCTCACTATGTTGTCCAGGTGTGTCTTGAACTCCTGAGCTCAAGTGATCCTCACGCCTCAGCCTCCTGAGTAGCTGGGACCATGGCTGTTTTGCAGCACACCCAGCGGTTGTTGTTATCTTTTTTACTGGAAAAAGCCTGGACAGGAGAGACTGGCGTGCGTGGGCAATAATCTATCCACCCCCGTGCATGGGCTGCACCCTACCCTTGGCCTGGCGGGCTCCTACCCACCCTTCAGGACCCCATGTGAATGACCCCTTTACAAGGCTTTTCTGCCGGCACCAACCCCTGGCAGTTCCCCCACCTGGCTCTCTACACTCCCCTGAATAGTGTTCATTGCACTGAATTGCCACAACCTGTTTACCCAGCTCCTCCATTCCATGAGGCCCTGGAGCCAGGAGTGAGTCTCGCTCACCATCACGTGCCCACCAGCACAGGGTGCGCGCCTAGCAGGCATTTGTTGAGGGAATAAACAAATCCAGGCGGGGATGTGAGAACTCCTGAAGGAAGGCAGGTTCCGCGAGGATTGAACGCCCCTGAGAGGCACCTGCGAGGCAGGTAGAAAGCTTCGCCTGGGGCTGGGGTTTGGAAGGAGGCCTTGGCCTCCGAGGCCCAGCGGCAGGTGTGTTCCGTGTGGTTGGGAAAGGGTTCTGAGTGTGCAGGGAAGAAGATATCCCATGAAGAGAAGCACCCCACAGGTGCTGTGGGGAAGCTGGAGGCTTCTGCACTGAACAGAATGTTCTTTCTCAGAAGTCCCTGCAGCCCCTTTCCTGACTGGACCTTTTGCAATGAGTGATTGTCATGGCCATCTTCCACCAGGGATGGACCAAGCGGCTCTGCTGAATTTCCTGCTGCAGAAAACGTGGCCGGGCTGCTTTTGTTAACTGTGTGTTTGACAAATGAATATTCTCGAACTCCTGCTCTGAACAACGGCCTGCACTTCTTGGTTTGGTGGGCAGTTGGGGCCGCTGCCAGTTTAGGGACAAGGTGCATTACAGAGGTCGCGTGGTTACAGCCCCTTCTCGCAGCTGAGGCCCAAAGAGGAGAAGGAAATAGGGAAGGGCAGAGCCTGGGCACCCCTGCAGCCTCCAGCTTCCCCACAGCACCTGTGGTGCCGTTCCCATGGTAACCCTGGGGCGTCAGCAGACGGGGCATCAGCCATCGCTGGGAGGCTGCAGCAGGAGCTAGGGCGGTGTCAGCCAGGCTGCTCCACACCACCAATCTCCCCTCATCACCGGTGTCCATCTTGACACGCTGTATCTCTCACTGACCCTTTATTTACTTCTCTGTTGCGTGAGGACCCTTGGTGCATAGCTCGGGGGAATAAAAATGGCATTGCAATTTGGCGCCAAAACGAAAGGGCAGGCGTTCTTTACCTATTGGTCCGGCTAAAAATCCAGCTCTGCACTCCAGGAGGCCTGTCTCAGTTTCCGGCAGCTGCCATAACAAGTTACCCTGGTCTAGTGACTTGAAGCAGCAGACGAGCCTCCTCTCACGGTTCTGGAGGCCAGGCGTCCAAATCAAGGCATCATCAGTAGGGCCATGCCCTAGGGAGGTGGGGAGACGACCCTTCCTGCCCCTCCCAGGCTGCTGGCAACCCATTGCGCTCCCCTCTCTGCGGTATCGTTACAAGACCTTCTGCTCTGCATGTCTGTTCCAGCCTCCCTCTCCCTTCATCTCCTAAGGACACTTGTGGTGGCATTTAGGGCCTACACAGATAGTCTGGGATCATCCCTCCATGCCAAGCCCCTGGGCTGAATCCCTGTTTCCCTATGAGATCACAGGTGCTGGTTCCAGGTTCCCGGCACGAGGCCCTAGAGGGCCATTTTCTGGCTGGCCACCAGGGATGCACTCCAGACGAGCCGAGAGAAGGGCCTGAAGCCCTGGTGGATTTGGGAAGCAGGAGGCGGCAGGATGCAGAGCAGTGGGAGGCAGAACAGGGGAGGGCTGGCCTGGGGGAGCGGGTCTCTGGGAAGGGGGTGACACCACTCCTGAGGCCGGGGAGGGCTGCGCGGGGCCAGGGTGGCCAGGTCCGAATTTCAAGGGACGCCTGCCTCTTGACGGGACAATGAGGTCACGGAGGTCATCAGCCCCAGGCAGTGGCCGGGAATGGAGACATGGACCCAGATGAACTGGGAGCACGTTTACCCCGTTTCCCAGGGAAAGACGATTCAGGGGCACCTCCAGCCTCCCCACAGCCACCCCAGCACCCCCAGCTGCCGTGTTTCGCCATGGCCGGAATCAGAGCGGATTTTCAGTGCATTTCCCAAGCCACTGCTTGCGTCTGCTGCATGATCCTACGTCCCTGTGGTTTTCTTATCTGGTATTTTGATGGGGAGTGGGGGAAGGGCGGCGGGTGTCGCTTCGTGAAAGAATATGCACTTCTGTGGCAGGCAGCTCTGTGCTCCACGACTGGCTCTCACATGCTCTTAGCCCTGGGAGACTGTCTGCCCTCAGTTTCCCCACCTGTAATGTGGGATTGCAAGCATCACAGAGGGGTTCCTTCCTCTCCCTCCCTGCCTTCCTCTCTCCTTCCTTCCTCCTTTCTGCCTCTCTTTCCCTCCTTCTTTCCCCCTTCCCTGCCTCTCTTCTCTCCTTCTCTCCTTCCCTTTTCCCTGCCTCCCTTCCTGCTTTGACCATCTCCATGTGGAGGTGCACGTGAATAAGAGGAGCTGCCTCGTCTCTGTTGGGGTCATGGTGACAGCACTGGGCATGGGGTGCTGCTGGAGGTTTGAGGGGCTCACTTCTATCCACCTCCAGCGCAGGCTTCCTTGTTCAGAGCAAGTGGCCAGAACGACCCCCGGAGGGTCCCTGTCCACCTGTCACCATGCAAAGGTCCCAAGCCCTCAGGGAGAAGGGAGGTCAGACACTGACTCCTCTCCGGAGTCCAAACACACAGGGCCCTGGTGCCTGGGTGTCTGGGCTGAGGTTGCAGGCTGGGGCTTGGGAAGATCAAGACCCTCTGAGTTTGCAAATTAGTTGAGGTTCAGAAGAAGCTTCAGCTACTGAAAGTAAAAATTGCGGGTCAAACTCTGTGACTGAGATGCTGATGAATAAGTGATACAAGGCTGAACAGACGGGCCTCGTCAGCGAGGGAGAGGATCTTCTTTTTGGTGGGAAATAGTTTCGTTTCTGGAAAAGTTATTTCCAAATAGGTGATTCTCTTGTCATCAACAGTAACTTGGAATTGAGAAAGCACGGTTGTGCGTGTGTGTTTTGTGTGTGTGATGTGTGTGTTTTGTGGTCATGTGTGTGTGCCTGTGTTTTGTGTGAGAGAGAGAGAGAGGGAGAGAGACTCTGGCTGTGTGGAGAACCTCCGTTTTCCTCTTACCCGTGTGTGGACGTCTTGGCAGGTCTGCGTGTCTAGGACTGTGCCTCTTCTTTCTGTTTCTAATAAAACCCCGCATCATTCCACTGTGCCAATGCCACTGGCTCAATCCATTCCTGCTGCTATCACAGAATCCTGTGGCCTGGGTGGCTTACGAACAGCAGACATTCCTTTCTCCCGGTTCTGGAGGCTGGAAAGTGCAAGTTCAAGGTGGAGTGGGTTCAGTGTCTGATGAGGGCCACGTTCTGATTCGTGGATGGGCTGGTGAGGGCTGCGTCCTGATTCGTGGATGGGCTGGTGAGGGCTGCGTCCTGATTTGTGGATGGGCTGGTGACAGATGTGTCCTGATTCATGGATGGGCACCTTCTCGCTGTGTCCTCACCAGGGGGAGAGACTGGCCAGGGCTCTGGGGTGCTGTATCTGCCAGGAGGGATCCACCCTCATGGCCTCACTACCTCCTTACACCAACACCTTGGGGGCTGGGATCTCAACCTATGAGTGTGGGGTGGCGAAGAGCAAACGTTCAGTCCATTGCAGCCACTGTGGACTTCCATTAATCCATTTTTGGTGAACATCCACTCTCTCTGTTCACTGTTATAAACAACACTGCAATGAACATCTTTTTTTTTTTTTTTTTGAGACAAAGTCTTGCTCTGTCACACAGGCTGGAATACAGTGGTATGATCATGGTTCACAGAAGCCTCAAACTCCCAGGTTCAAGCAATCCTCCCACCTCAGCCTCCTAAGTAGCTGGGACTATAGATGCATGTCACCATGCTTGCTAATTTTGTTTATTTTTTGTAGAGACAGGGTCTCACTATGTTGCCCAAGTTGGTCTTGAACTCCTGAACTCAAGCACTCCTCCTGTCTCAGCTTCGCAAAGTGCTGGCATTGTACACATGAGCCACAGCACCCAACTGCAATGAAGATCTTGGCGCATGAATTCTGTCTTTCCATAACTATATGCCCAAAGTCAGATCTTCTGAAGTCATAAACTGTGAGGAGAAATCCAGTCCAGGACCTTCCTGCATAGCCCCCTATAGCTGGTGGGGCCAGGGAAGATGCTTTCTGAACTCTGGGTTGATAGAGCCATGTGCTGGCTGTGTGACCAGAGGCAAGTCACTTCCCTCTCTGACCCTCTCGTTTCTTATTTTTTTTTTCTGAGACAGAGTCTTGCTCTGTCGCCCAGGCTGAAGTGCAATGGTGCAATCTTGGCTCACTGCAACCTCCACTTCTCATGTTTAAGTGGTTCTTCAGCCTCAGCCTCCTGAGTAGCTGGGACTACAGGTGTGAGCCACCACGGTGGCTAATTTTTGTATTTTTAGTAGAGACAGGGTTTTACCATGTTGGCCAGGCTGGTCTCAAACTCCTGACCTCAGGTGATCCACCCACCTCAGCCTCCCAAAGTGCTGGGATTACCAGCATGAGCCACCGCGCCCTGCCTGGTTTCTCTTCTGTACAATGCAATACACAAAGAGGGCTGGGCATGTTTCTGAGTGCACCGGAAGCAGGTGGGGTCTAAACAGGGCATCCCAGCATTTGCCACGCCACTAAGAGATCACAGCACCATTAATTGGTCTGTTCATAAAGCCTCCCCCCCAACTTTTTTTTTTTTTTTTTTTTTGAGATGGAGTCTCGCTCTGTCGCCCAGGCTGGAGTGCAGCAGCGCGATCTCGGCTCACTGCAAGCTCCGCCTTCCGGGTTCAAGCCATTCTCCTGCCTCAGCCTCCCGAGTAGCTGGGACTACAGGTGCCCGCCACCATGCCCAGCTAATTTTTTGTATTTTTAGTAGAGATGGGGTTTCACCGTGTTAGCCAGGATGGTCTCGATCTCCTGACCTGGTGATCCGCCTGCCTCAGCCTCCCAAAGTGCTGGGATTACAGGCGTGAGCCACTGCGCCCGGCCAGAGCCCCTGTTTTTGAAGCCCCTGCTGGTGCTGGGTCTGGGGTAGGCTGAGAGGAGCAGAGATAAAGGATGCGTCCCCGTATTGTGAGCAGAGGTGGATGCTGCTGTTTCTCTAGCCATGAGGCAGACTGGCACAGGGCACGAGGCCACAGAGAAGGGAGGCGGGAAATCCCGCGTGGGGGCAAGCGAGGCTTCACAGAGGGGGTGCAGTGCAGGGGTCCACCTGGGATGTGACACCTCGGCATGTCCTGCCTTCCTGTCCTCCCCCTGCTCCCTGTGCGCTGCTCATGCATCCCCAGGACTCAGGATGCTGAGGGAATACATGTTAAATCATGGAGCCAGTGAGGAAAGAGCAAACGGGTGACAATGCAGGGAGGGGGAGTTCCAGGCAGAGCCAGCTAGAGGGTGAGGCCTTCTGGGACAATGACTTGTAGGGTATGACAGCAGTGTGGGCTGCAGGGAGGGTTCGATCAAGCAGGCTGCCAAATGGGAGGGTTTCAGTATGAGCAGCTGCTGGCCAGACTCCAGGCATCATCCAAGGGTGGGCAGGAGTCATGCTGACACAAGCGTCTCTGGCATTCTTCGGCTGTCCGTCCCCAACCCCTCCCCACGGCTTCTGTCTGTGTCACTCACAGGAGACTCGTCTGGCACCATGAACCAGTTACAGAGAGGTGACTTTCTAAAGCTTTTAAAACATCTAATGCTTTTAAATATAGTGTCCAGTGACATCAAAGATACATTAAGAGAGGCCCTCCTCCTGGAGGAAGAAGAAACCTGGTAAAACCTTCCCAGAAAGCAAGCTGGCCCAAGAGTCTTTTTTTTTTGAGACAAAGTCATGCTCTGTCGCCCAGGCTGGAGTGCAGTGGTGTGATCTCAGCTCACTTCAAGCTCCACCTCCTGGGTTCATACCATTCTCCTGCCTCCGCCTCCTGAGTAGCTGGGACTACAGGCGCCTGCCACCACGCCCAGCTAATTTTTTGTATTCTTTTAGTAGAGATGGGGTTTCACTGTGTTAGCCAGGATGGTCTCGATCTGTTGACCTCGCGATCCGCCCGCCTCAGCCTCCCAAAGTGCTGGGATTACAGGCGTGAGCCACCGCGCCCGGCCCCCAAGAGTCTTAAAAGAGTTGATATTCATGGGCCTCTGAGGACTCTTATCCTCATCTTATTCTTATCTAAGTCCTAACGAAGTCCCTGCAGAGACACTCAACTGTTTATGCCCTAGACATTTAATCACAGGGTTAGTAATCCCAGCACTCAGTAATGGGGCTAACTGAACAGAGCAGAAGTCCACACCCATTGGCTGGTGTGGACCTGTTCAAAGCATGTGTTCCAAAGAAGTTTTTCGGGTTTTTTTCTTTTTTTGAGACAGATTTCTTTCTTTTTTTTCTTTTTTTTTGAGACAGAGTCTGGCTCTGTCGCCCAGGCTGGAGTGCAGTGGCCGGATCTCAGCTCACTGCAAGCTCCGCCTCCCGGGTTTACGCCATTCTCCTGCCTCAGCCTCCCAAGTAGCCCGCCTCGTCGCCCGGCTAGTTTTTTGTATTTTTTAGTAGAGACGGGGTTTCACCATGTTAGCCAGGATGGTCTTGATCTCCTGACCTCGTGATCCACCCGTCTCAGCCTCCCAAATTGCTGGGATTGCAGGCTTGAGCCACCGCGCCCGGCCTTGAGACAAATTTCTACTCTGTTGTGCAGCCTGGAGTACAGTGATGCAATCTCAGCTCACTGCAACCTCCGACTCTCAGATTCAAGCGATTCTCCTGCCTCAGCCTCCCAAGTAACTGGGATTACAGGCACGTGCCACCACGCTTGGCTAATTTTTGTATTTTTAGTAGACACGGGGTTTCACTATGTTGGTCAGGCTGGTCTTGAACTCCTGACCTCAAGTGATCCACCCACC
Source organism: Piliocolobus tephrosceles (assembly GCF_002776525.5). Lineage (NCBI taxonomy): Eukaryota > Metazoa > Chordata > Mammalia > Primates > Cercopithecidae > Piliocolobus > Piliocolobus tephrosceles. Next base: position 180,187,326 of record NC_045436.1, read on the forward strand.
TCGGCCTCCCAAAGTGCTGGGATTACAGGTGTGAGCCACCACCCCCAGCCAAAAGAAGTTTAACAAAAAGAGAATTCACCTTTTATTTATAAGTCAGTGGCTGGGTGCGGTGGCTTATGCCTGTAATCCCAGCACTTTGGAAGGCCAAGGAGGGCGGATAATTTGAGGTCAGGGGTTCGGGACCAGCCTGACCAACATAGTGAAACCCTGTGTCTACTAAAAATACAAAAATTAGCAGGGCATGGTGGTGCATGCCTGTCATCCTGGCAACTCAGGAGGCTGAGGCCAGAGAATTGCTTGAACCTGGGAGGCGGAGGTTGCAGTGAGCCAAGATCGCACCATTGCACTCCAGCGCGGACAACAAAAATGAAACTCCATCTCAAAACAAATAATAAGTCAAATAAGTAGAACATTCCACTATAGCGTGAGCATGGTGACGAAAATTAGTGTGCCTGATGCACATACCCTGCTGTTCATTTGCCTTCGGGTTCTCTACCCCTTTCTCTACCCTTCCCCAGTCTGTTCTGTGTCTTGGGAAGAAACTATTTCCCAGGCTCCCTTTCCAACCCGCTTCATGCTGGGCTCAGCTGATGGGAGAGCCCCAGGTGAGAGGACAGGAGACGCCAGGGTGTTTCTCACGTTGTGTATGTGCACACACATGCACTCCTACATACACTCTGATATAGGTTGTCTGTGTCCTCACCCAAGTCTCATCTTGAATTCCCACACGTTGTGGGAGGGACCCAGTGGGAGGTGATTGAATCATGGGGGTAGGTCTTTCCCATGCTGTTCTCATGATAGTGAGTAAGTCTCGTGAGATCTGATGGTTATTATAAGCAGCGGGGGGCCAGGGCGGGGGTGGTCCTGCACTAGCTCTTTTTGCTTGCTGGCATCCATGTAAGATGTGACTTGCTTTTCCTTGCCTTCCACCATGATTGTGAGGGTTCCCCAGCCACGTGGAACTATAAGTCCAATTAAACCTCTTTCTTTGTAAATTGTCCAGCCTCGGGTATGTCTTTATCAACAGTGTGAAAACAGACTAATACACACTCCCTTTGTGACCTGAGCTCCAGCCAAAGGACTGCAGCCCAGGGCTCCAGCAATCCCACCTCCTGCCTCTGCTGCTCCAGTCCTGGTGGGGTAACAGCCCCCTGCTCTGTGCCTCAGTGTCCTCTGAGTGGCTTTTCTGTGGCTCCATCACCTATGTGACCAATACCCTAAATTAATCACCTGTCTCAAATACCCAGAGGGGTTTCCATCTTTCAGGAAGAAGGTGTTTTTTATTTTTCTTTGGAAATAATTATAGATTTACAAGACATTGCAAAGAGAGGAAGAGAGGTCCCGGGCACCCTTCCCCCAGCTTCCCCCAGTGATCTTATGTGACTATAATACAATATGGAAGCCAGGAAATTGATGTGGGTACAATGCATGTCCTTAGCTCCGTGTCATTTTATCACATGCATAGATTCCTGTAAGCACCACCACTGTCAAGACACAGCAGTGTGACCCCCACAGAGCCCTCCCTCGGCTGCCCTGTGGTGGCCAGACCCACACCCCCGCCCACCCCAGCAACTGTAAGTCTGAGCGTCATCCTTATGGGTTTGTCAATTCAAGGTCATATACATGAAGTCACACAGTAGGTGACATTCTGAGATTGGTTTTTCTCTTCAGTGTGATGTGTTTGCAGTGCAACCCCCTTGCTGGGCCGTCAGCCGTTTGCTCCTTTTTATAGCCGAGCTGTGGCCACGGTGGACAGTGCGGTCTGTGACTGGGTAATAACTCATCTAGTATGTCTGGTTGTTGGCAGTTTCTGGCTGTTACAAATAAAGCTGCAGTGAACAGCTCTGTACAGGTGTTTGTGTACCTGTGTCTTCATTTCCCTGGAACAATCACTCAGGAGCCAAGAGCTGGGTGGCAAGTGTATCTTTTGGATTGTTAAGAAACTGCCAAGGCATTTTCCACAGTGGATGTACCATTTTACGTTTCCCAAGACAGTTTTGATCTGTGTGCAAATCTAGATGAAAAACACAAAAATTAAAATAATTTTTAATTATTTTAAAATTAAATATAATTTAATTTTAGAGGCATAATTAAATATAATTTTTTTTTTTGAGATGGAGTCTTGCTCTGTCAGGCTAGAGAGCAGTGGCTCGATCTCGGCTCACTGCAAAGTCCGCCTCCCAGATTCAAGCCATTCTCTGCCTCAGCCTGTGGAGTAGCAGGGATTAGAGATGCCCACCACCATGCCCAGCTAATTTTTGTATTTTTGGTAGAGATGGGGTTTCACCATCTTGGCCAGGCTGGTCTTGAACTCCTGAACTCATGATCCACCCACCTTGGCCTCCCAAAGTGCTGGGATTACAGGCGTGAGGCACTGTTCCTGGCCAAATACAATTTTTATTCCTTGCTTGTATATGCCTGTATCTTCCACATTTTATAAAATAAATCAACAAAAAAGAACATTCTCATGAAATTATGATTTTTAAAAGGAAGATACTGCAAGGTCTGTTAGTGTGATCTTAACTATGCAACGCACACTCACAAACACACTTGCGTGTACACACACACACACACACACACAGCCCAAGACTCAAGTCCAGAGGAGAGCAACCTGGATGTCACAAGGCCCCATGCTGACTGGAGATTCAGGTGCAGTTTCCTGGGGCGGTTTTTGGTGGCTGCCATGACAAATGACCACATGCGGTGGTTAAAGCAATAGAAATGTGCCCCTCACAGTTCTCTGGAGGCCACAAATCCTAAATCAAGGTGTGGGCAGGGCTGTGCGCCCTCCAGAGCCCCCGGGGGAGGCTCCTCCTGCCTCTGCCGGCTCCTGGTGGCTCCAGGTGTTCCTTGGCTTGTGGCCATGTCACCCCAGTCCCTACCTCTGTCTTCACAGAGCCCCCTCCTCCCTCTCCTGCTCCTCCTCTGTGTGCCTCCCACAAGGACGATCATCAGTAAACTCAGGGCCTTCTGGCTCATCCAGGATGAACTCAACTTCATCACCTCTGCAAAGACGCTTTTTGCAAACACGGTCATATGGTGTGGTCTGGGGGCTGGGGATATGGCCGTATCTTTCTCACCTACTGCAGAGGGTGACTTTTTAAACGTCTGCATACTCTGCTACTTTCTAAATTACCCACAATGAGAATGTGTGTTTTTGTTTGTTTATTTTTTTGAGACAGGGGCTCACTCTGTCACCCAGGCCGGAGTTTAGTGGTGTTATCTTGGCTCACTGAAGCTTTGACCTCCCAGGCTCCAGAGTAGCTGGGACCACAGGCGCACGCCACTACACCAGGCTAACTTTGTGTTCTTAGTAGAGACAGGGTCTCGCTGTGGTGCCCAGGGTGGTCTCGAACTCCTGGACTCAAGTGACCCACCTGCCTCAGCCTCCCAAAGTGCTGGGATTACAGGCATGAGCCACTGTGCCTCGCCTGAGAATGTACACTTTTTGTGATGATAGATGATGACTAATAATACTGGTAATAATAACCAGTTGCATAAAAGCAATCGTTATTTTTCCCAACTTGAGAACGAGCCAGAGACGGAAAGGGAGAAAGAGTCAACAGAGCTTCCAGTTCTCCAGCCTTGTAAACCTGCCAGGGAGCTTCCTGCCGATGAGCACTCGCGAGCAGCCTTGATTACATTTCCTCGGGGATTCCAGAGCCGCTGGGCCTGGGTGCGCAGGGATACTCAGCCCTCCGTGGCTCTGGAATCTCTCTCTCTCTGGCCACCTCCCCCATCCCCGACTCTGTAAGGCACCCAGCCCAGGGTCAGAGAACCGTGATGGGGTGAGGTGGGGGCCTGCTCCTGAAGCTGCTCTCAGGACTGTCCACGTGTCCACATGGCTTCTCTCACGGCGCCTGCATCTGAGCCGCTGCTACTTCCTGATGGGGTACGAGGCAGGTGCACGTGGAGGAACCCTCACTCCACCCAGACTGCGGCCCGAGGGGCCATGTGCATGGACACCATCCTTCCGGTTGTTCCGTGGACAATCCCTCCCCTCACTTCGGGGAAATGCTCTGCTCACGGACACAGCCAAGCACCTGTTTCTGAAGGTTCTGAGTCTCTGGGGTCCCACCTTTCTTTGAAGTTGTGCTACATTTTCATTAGCTTCTCTCACCGAACACTTGAGTACAAAGAGGCACGGCAGGAAATCCCCAGTTCCTAGACGCGGCCCTCCCTGCTTCACTGTGCAGTAGCAACCGCACCCCGATTTCTCCCCAGGGAATCAGGCGCCATCGCCCCAGCCTGCGGAATCACCCTCCGAGCCCATTTGTTCAGCGGAATGAGGGGCCCAATTGGCCAGGTGGCAGGTTCGTCTTCTGATTGCTGGGACCATTTCTGTGTCTGCTGTTGGAAGCACTCCTACCATGGGAACCAAGACTCCCGCCAGCAGAGCTCCAAGAAAAGAAGGATTTAGCCTTCACTGACAATGGCACCAGCTTTAGTCCAGGCCGCATGCCTCGTGGGGGAGGCCCAAGGCGCAGTGTGTGTCCAGAGCCAAGATCTCCCCAGCCTGGGGGCAGCGATGCCTAACCTGGATATTGACAGGAGGAAGAATTATCCATGGAATGCAAGTGGAAAGGGCACCACAGGGCGAAGGCCTGCAGGCTGGAGAAGGCCGGCGTGTCGCTGCAGGAGCCTGGGGAACCGGGGAGCCACAGCAGATGGAGAGGGGAGGCTCCAAAGCCCTCTACTCCACCGCCAGGGCCAGGCTGGCGGTCGTCAGCCCAGGCCTGCGGGCAGGGGTGCTGGGAAGCTGACGCCTCGGGGGTGATGTCACTGACCGCCAATGGCTGTAGCAGGAGTGGAAGTGCTCAGTCTGCACAAAGATACCACAAGGTCTGTGCTGACCCAGAGACCCACAGATGGGGCTGGGGTGCAGCGGAGGCCCCTTTTGGGGCAGGGAATCCACCGCAGCAGCATGGCTGAAGCTTCCTGCCAACTGCAGGAAAATTATAGGGACCCTTGCCACAGCTGGAGGGAGCACGCCACAGTCCTGCAGGAACCAGGAACACACTCTTGTCCACCCTCCAGGGCTGCCCAGGGGCTCCTCCACAGCCGCTGAGTGTCACCTCTTGAAGGGTTTGTCATCGTACATATCCCCACGGAGGTATTTAAGATTAAAGGGGCATTGTCTCTGCAAATCCAGATGCCACAAAAGTGCCCTCTGCTGACACAACCCTGGTAGGGCCACCGCCTCTCTCGACCCCAGCTTCTCCCCACCCCTGCCCTTGCCCCTCCACCTGTGCAGCCCCCAGCACCCTTGCCATGCTTGGCGTCACATCCAAACCCTTGCCAGGGCCTGCATCCTGGGCCTGACCCTGCTCTAGCCCACCCACCCCCGCTTTCACCTCCCGCCGCTGCCCTACACTTGGCTAGAAGGAGCGATTTGGGGCCTTCCCTCTGTCCTGGCCTGTCCCTGCCACCCCTATTCCCAGCAGTGGGATGTTCAGGACATGCAAGCGCTGGCAGGTGGCACGGTCAACACCACCACCAGAACCCACAGCTGGGCCTGGGAAGAGAATTCCACCCAAACCTGCATCCAGTCCAGGGCAACAGGGCCCAGGGTCACGGGCACTCCGGCAGGAGTCCAGGGCCCCAGGGTCAGCCCCGCCCTTCTGCCGACCTGCTGTGACCCTGAGCTGGTGATCCCGACTCCTGGACCCTCAGCTCCCTCCCTGCACAGGCTCCCACCAGCCCCTGCTGACCCGGGTCACTCGTCAGGCGTCACGCAGCTCACAGGACAGGCACCATCAGGAAGATGCAGCCATGGGGAAGGGGCAGGCAGAGCCCCGGCTCTCAGCCACAGTTGGAGGACATGGACTGCAGTCTGCAGCGGGATGCCTGCAAGGTGGTGGCCTCCCAGGGCAGAGGCTCTCTCAGGGCCCTGTGCTGGGTTCCCGGCAGGGTGGCCGCTCAGTTCTGCCCAGTGAGCCTGGATTGCAGCGTTGCTAGCCAGGGCGTCTCCGTGATGGCCGAGGTTGCAGGAAGGTGAGGGGATTTCCCAATTCCAAATGTCACCTCCATCCCTCCTATGCCAGGCTCCCAGCCTGACCTGTCTGACCTCTCACCTCAGGCTCTGGCTTAGGTCGGGGTCCCCCAGATGCAGACGAGAGCCTGACTTTGACCTTTGTGGTGCGGGGGTGGAGGGTTGTGTGGTGCTCAGGACGGCACTGAGCGGTTCACGGCTGGAGGGCACCAGTGTCCGCACCGCACCCTGACACAGCCCGGGAAAAAGTGTGTGCGCACGTGGGAGACAGACAGACAGGTGAGAGATGGAGAGACACACACACACAGAGACACAGAGAGAACAGAGACACAGAGACACACAGAGGCACAGAGACACAGAGACAGAAAGACACAGAGACAGAGAGAACAGAGACACACAGAGAGACACAGAGAGACAGAGAAACAGAGAGAAACACACAGAGAACAGAGACACAGAGAC
>NC_045436.1:180193786-180220694 GCF_002776525.5 Piliocolobus tephrosceles
AGACACACAGAGAGACACAGACAGAGAAACAGAGAGAAACACACAGACACAGAGAGAACAGAGACACAGAGACACAGAGAGACACACAGAGAGACACAGAGAGACAGAGAGAGGTATACAGAGACAGAGACACAGAGACATAGAAACACAGAGAGGCCAGGCGCGGTGGCTCAAGCCTGTAATCCCAGCACTTTGGGAGGCCGAGATGGGCGGATCACGAGGTCAGGAGATCGAGACCATCCTGGTTAACCCGGTGAAACCCCGTCTCTACTAAAAATACAAAAAACTAGCCGGGCGAGGTGGCGGGCGCCTGTAGTCCCAGCTACTCGGGAGGCTGAGGCAGGAGAATGGCGTAAACCCGGGAGGCGGAGCTTGCAGTGAGCTGAGATCCGGCCACTGCACTCCAGCCCTGGCTACAGAGCGAGACTCCGCCTCAAAAAAAAAAAAAAAAAAAAAAGAAACACAGAGAAAGACAGAGACACAGACAGAACAGAGACACAGAGAGACAGAGACACAGAGAGAGACATAGAGACACAGAGAGAGACAGAGACAGAGAGATACACAGAAACACAGAGACACAGAACAGAGACACACAGAAAGACATAGAGACACAGAGAGACAGACAGAGACACAGAGAGAACAGAGACAGAGAGACACAGAGAGACACACAGAGAGACATAGAGATACAGAGGGATACAGAGAGACAGAGACACACAGAGACAGAGACATAAAGACATAGAGACACAGAGAGAAACAAAGACATGCAGAGAGACAGAGAGACAGAGAGTGACTGAGGGATGGAAGGAGATAGGAGAGGTGGAGGGACAGAGACAGAGCCAGAGCAGTAAAGCGGATGTCACAGGACATGAGCGTTTGGGGACCCTGGGGAAAGTGTACGGCATTCTTTGTCACTCTCGTGTGTCTATGACTCTATAATTATCTCAAATAAAAGTTCCGAACACGCGGAAGGAGGTACATCCCGGAGGAGGATGCGGGGCCAGGCTGGCCCAGCACAGAACAGAGAACGCTGCCCCAGAGTCGGGAGGAGCAGGAGGGCGGGGACAGCAGGGCCCCCAGCAGCAGGAGGCGGCAGGGTCGGGGTCGCTGCTCCTGGGTATGGGGTTTCTTTCTGGGGTGGTGAGAACGTTTTAAAATTGATGGCAGTGATGGTGGCACATGTGTGAATGTACCAAACACTGCTGAATCTCACACTTTACAAGCATGAATTGTATAGTTCATGAATTATCTCACAAAAAAGAAGTTGCATATATGTATGGTACACAATCTATATATTATATACAATAATAAATTTTATATTAAAATATTATATATTATATATTCTTTTTATATATTTTATTTAAGACTTTTTCTTGCTGGACGTGTGAATAGGAAGAGGCACCACAGGAGATCCCAGTTCCCTGACAGGGTACACCCTGCCCCACTGCGCGTCCGCAGCCCCAGCTGCTTTCTCCTCAGGAAGGAGGAGGCTTTGCCCCAGCAGATAGAACAGCCCCTGTTGCCCATTTGCTCAGCAGAATGGAGGCCCGCATGGCCAGGTAGCATGTGACGGGGTGTGCTGGAAACCAGGGTCTGGAAAGGTGGAGCAGTTTCGGGGGCTGCCGGAGCTGGGCGTGGGAGTTGGGGCCCGGGAGGGATGGAGGAGGAAGTCCTTGCAGCAGGAGTCCTGGGAACAGGGAGGCCGGATGCAGCACTGTCCCCACCCGTGGAGTCTCTAGCACGAGGGTTGGGCTGACTCCCAGGGCTTAGGAGGGAGGGGGTCAGGTTGGGTCAGGGAAGAGACGACAGTGGGTGGAGGCCTGTGTGTGTTTCAGATGGAGACCGCTGTGCCTGGGTGTGAGCTGTGGAGCATTTTGCCTGAGGGTGCCTTAGAGGTGGTGGTACTTAGGTATGAGGGGTGGGGTGTCGCTTCACCTCTCAGAGCCTCTGCATTCTTCCCTAGGACATGGGAATGGTCACAGGATTCAACCACAGCTGGTCAGGGAGCAGTGGGAACTGGCTCAGCACTCGCACTGTGGAGAGGGTGCCTGAGGAACACCTGCTTCCCCACAGGACCCCCAAGGAGCCTCACCTGAGGCCTCCTTGCCCTTCAGGGCGGACGCCCCACCTTCATGGTCCTCTTCAGTCCCCCAGGCTCCTGGAGCCCTGTGGAGGCAGCTCAAGCATCCCAGCCCTACCCCGCAGAGTGGATCCCAGCCCTACCCCACAGAGCGGATCCCAGTCCATCCCCCACAGAGCGGATCCCAGCCCTACCCCGCAGAGCAGATCCCAGTCCATCCCCCGCAGAGTGGATCCCAGCCCTACCCCGCAGAGCAGCATCCTCCCTACTCACCCCAGACAGCTTCCCTATTCCTGACACCCAGGTGGACAGAGCCACAATTTAGGCCACTACCTCATCCCAGCTCCCACTGGAGGATGGAGGTCTCAGATGACCCCTGGTCAGTAGCCCCTCAAAAGGTGGACAGAGGCCAAGCAGCCTCCAGGACAGCTCGGTGGGCAGGTGGGGCTGGCGGTCCTGGGAGAGCCGCCTCCCTGGACAGGACATCTGCTCCCAGGAGGCAGAGGCCACTGTGGTCCAGGGGGTTCACATTCAACCTCTCCTGGCAGGGCTGGGTGGAGTCAGGGTGATTTCCAAGAAGAGTTCAGGCTCCAGACAGCCAAAGGAGGAGCGCCATGTGAAAAAGGAAAAGAGGACCCTTGCCCAGCTGCGTGACCCTGATTCATCTTTTCATTTCATCCGTCAGGGCGGGTTCCAGGCCCTCGAAGCCATCTCCCAGCTCCTTCCCCCTCCTCCCAGCCTTCCTCCTGTGAGCCTCCACGTCACTTCTGTACAAGATGAGTGTCTCTGCCTGGGTTCCAATCCAATGCTGCAGCTCACTCACTGTGTGATCCTGGACACAGCGATGAGCTGTTGGGCCTCTCTGTGCCTTGCTTTCTTTATCTGTGCAATGGGCATGGCAATTCAGAGGATGTGGCAAGGGCTAGACACCTGCACAGTCCCTAGTCCGCAGTACATCGCAGAGGCTCAGTCAATGTGACCTACTAGGATCAGTTAGCCTGGTTGTCTCAGCCACCCACTTTCCCTTTGTGGGCCTCAGTTTTTCCTTCCATAAAATGGGTACAGAACAGCAGTGTGGTTCTGGGGGAAGAACATACACTTTGGGGTCAGATCCAACTTTTCCTAAGCCTGGGTCTATCACCTAAAGGCTGAGGGGCCTTGGGCAAGCCATTGAAACTCCCCCAGCTCGGCTTTCTGTACACATGAAATGGCCGTAACCGGCATTCCCCTTGAGGGGTTGTTCCCAGAGCTTACAGAAGCACCCAAGGAGGGCAGAGCTGATGTCAGTGTTGGGAGGTGCAGAAAGCGTGGCCCATGTCACAACCTACGCCCACCCCCACCCATCTGCCTGAGGAGAGCCCATCCTCTGAGTCACCCACTCACAAGGCTACCGCGTCTTATCACAGCTGACGATGGTCTCTGAGGTCCCTGGAGTGGTGTAAGCGATGACCTCATCTGACACGAAGCCTGGACTTGGGCAGGGGTCAAGCCAAAGGGCCGAGCCTGCCCACAGCTTGGAAGGCTCCCCTGCAGACCCAGGATGGGCACTGCTGTCCAGCTCTGGGCAGAGACGGGGGGATGGGATGGGGCCATGGGGTCCTGGCATGGGACAAGAGTACCCCGGAGAGAGGCAGACCCTGGCCCAGCCCAGGCCCAGCACGAAGGGGGTGAATTCCATCCCACGGAGGATAAGCAACATCTCATCTTACGCTTGTTTGTAAAGAACTGTCAAAATTTCGGGCAGGGTGACAAGGGGGAGTAAGTAGAAATGAATAAAGGAGGGATGTACGTAAATTAAACAAGCTTCCTGGCATTGTGGAAGAACGAGCTGAGATAACACAGGTCAGAGGGTCTGCCCTGTGCCTGCACACGTTGGCCTGGCGGAGCCTGAATCTGGAGCTCTGGGCTGACAACAGAGGCAGTCCCGTACTGGGAAGCCAGGGACTTAGAGGAACCTCCTGGGTGGGTCCCAGGCCCTTGGGGAATCCTCCCCTACTCCTGGCCCCTAAGTCAGGTGCTCAGGGTTAGGGGGCTGGAAGGCCCTGACGTTTGCTGAGGGAGAGGCAGTGCAGGGCGGGAGCAGCAGGGGGCGCGGCTCTTCTAAGGACAGCGCTGGGCTCCGGCCAAGCTCAAGGCAGCCACTGTGAGCCCTTGCCCATTTCAGGGAAGAACAAAGGCGACCCCAGGGAACTGCCTCCCAGCTGCAGAGCAGAGAAGGGTCTTTTCACTCTGGGCCTCAGTTTCCCTCTCTGTACAAGGGGACTAAATCCCCTCTGCAAGGAGGTCAAGGCGGTGACCACTGGGGGCAGCATGGTCTCCAGGGAGGAGCAAGGACTTGACCTAAGGACAGGCCCAGATCTGAGGCCCACCTGCCAGAAGCTCTGACCTTCTACTCCCCCGGCTCTGTTCTAAGGATCCTACGCCCACCTCTCAGGGGCCTCCTGAAGACTGAGTCAAGTGTATGCAGAGTACCCCAGCAGCCTCAGGGCCTACACATCAGCAGCTGTGGTTCCTTGGAAACTGGCAGGCTGTGCAAACTCTGATCTGCTGCAGCAGCCGGTCCCGGACCCTCTCTGAGACTCAGTTTCTCCATCTGTAGATGAAAAGCTTAGGGGAAATGAGCTCTGGGGCCCTTCCCAGGGACTTAGTTTTCTGTGCACTGGAGGATCCAGGGATGGAAAAGTGTTGATCTTCAGGGCCAGGTGTCTGCAGGAAAGCACAGGTCCCCTGAAAAGTCAGCTCTGGGTCACAGTACCCCACCAAGGCTTACTCGAGGGGCAGGCATCCTGGGCACGTGAAAAATTCTCCTTGCCCCTTAGGCAAGCCTACCCTGCAGAGATATGAACCAAGAGCCCTGGCCAAGGTTGAGGGAGGTTCAACCCGGCCCTGAGGTCCCCAATCCCTAGCATTCTGGGCCATTCCAAGAAATGGCCCGAAATTCTCCACATCTTCAAAGCAAAATGCACTTCAGGTTTGTAGAGGCAGAAATGCAGGCGCTACTGCCATTGTCAAAGGGACTTTTAGGAGGAGAAGCCCCAGGTCCCTTCTCTCCCCATCTCCTGTGACCGTTTAAACTCTCGCTCTCTCTGGGTCCTATGGAGGCTCACACCTGGGGCCCCGCCTCCTCCCACCTTGTCCTCCCCAGACACCCTGTCTGATGGGGCCACTCCCTGCCCAACGCCTCAGCAGTGCTCAGGCCTTCGAGGACCCAGGGCCCTCAGGGATCAGGGCCTTCCACCTTTCCATTCCGCGAGGCCCTTTAACCTTCAGCTCCCCCTCCCTCCTCTGGACCAGAGGTGCCCCTCCCCATTCTTAACTTGGGTGTCTGTGAAACTGGATGGAAAAACATCTCTATTTATTCCAACAGAAGTCCAACATTCATTCCTTCGGGGGTGCAGTTGACCCCAGCCAGCAGGGCCTGTGGCTCCACGGCCAGTAGAAGCAGAGTGTTTTCACCCCCATGTCACCACCCACACCGAAGGTGTCTCCAGTGGCAGCCCTCTGCCCCGGGCTGCTACGAAATGTCCACTGGTATCAGACGACAGACCAGAACCTGTAATTAACATGCTGATAAAGAAGCCCATACATAGGCCACACAGTCATGAATTGTTTCACGTATTTTGATAACTGTGTTTTGATAGAATTGTTCCCCTTTGTGACCCCGTGGTCTTTGTTTTATGCATTTAAATGTACTTGATGACATCTTTCTGAGAAGGACTCCCAGGCTTCGCCATGCAGCCCAGGGGACTAGGGACTTACAAAGTGTGAAGATCGCAGCTCCAGGTTGTGCACGTGGGGTTGTCTCCTGCACCAGGACCTGCTTTTGCTTGGGAGCCTCTACCCAGGTCATGGCCAGGTCCCCCTTCCCATCTCGCTGCTGCTGCACATCCAGATCCTCTCCAGGTTTAACATTCACCTCCAAGCAGGGTTCTGCCCTCTCCCCCGACTCTCCAGCCTTCACGCCATCAGCTGACGCACTGTCACCAGACTCTGACCCTCGTGATGAGACCTAGGTCTGAGGGGTCCCTGCAGAGAATGCAGGAGCAATGATGAGAATGCAAACAGCTTTCTGTTCCCTGGCCAGCCAGGACTCGGGAACGCTGCTCAGCCCCGGCTTCTGTGATTCTTCCAACCACCCTATGAGCTTGAGAAAAGCTGTCAATTCCCCTTTCCTGGAGGAGGAAACTGAGGCACAGAGGAGACTGGACCCGGACAGACCCCTCAAGAGCGCGGAAAACGCATCCGCCAAGGTTTACTGGGATAGGCTGGGCCTGGGGGTCCCCACCAGAAAGGACCCCCGCGTGTCTGTAGCCTCGGGTTTTCCCGACCAGGCAGACCAGAGTCCCAAGGCCTGCTGGGTGGGTCCAGGCCCGGAAGGCCAGGCGGGGCCCTGTCGGGGCCTGGGCGGGGCTGGCGGAGAGGCCGGGCCGCCCCTTCCAGCGAGGGCGGGCTGGGCGGTCGCCTTTAAAGGCGCGGGCCCGCTGCCCGCGGACCGTCAGGCTGGAGGGAGCCGAAGTCCCTCCTCTCCCCGCGCCCCGGGGATGCCCCTGCTGTCCCGACTGCTCCCTAGCCTGAGCCACCGGCGCATGTGACCGCGCGCCCACCCCAGTCCCATCCGTAGGCGCCCGGCCCCGCAGCGGCCTCGTCGTCCCCGCCGGCCCCCGCCCGGTCTCCCGCGCTGCCACCCGCCGCCGGCCTGGCCGCCATGCAGGCGCGAGCGCTGCTCCTGGCCGCGTTGGCCGCTTTGGCGCTGGCCCGGGAGTCCCCCGCGGCGCCTTGTCCCGCGCGCTGCGACGTGTCGCGGTGTCCCAGCCCCCGCTGCCCCGGCGGCTACGTGCCCGACCTCTGCAACTGCTGCCTGGTGTGCGCCGCCAGCGAGGGCGAGCCCTGCGGCAGCCCCCTGGACTCGCCTTGTGGGGAGAGCCTGGAGTGCGTGCGCGGCCTGTGCCGCTGCCGCTGGACGCACGCCGTGTGTGGCACCGACGGGCACACCTATGCCAACGTGTGCGCGCTGCAGGCGGCCAGCCGCCGCGCGCTGCAGCTCTCCGGGACGCCCGTGCGCCAGCTGCAGAAGGGCGCCTGCCCGTTGGGTAAGCGCTCGGGGGCCAGGGAGGAAGTGAAGCTTCTTTCTCTTGGGGAAACTAAAGCTGGGAGTTAGGGCCGAGCTCGAGGTCGTCTTTCCCTGGGCACCACCGGGTGGCCCTTCAGAAATCATCCCGCCAGCCCTCTGGTCTTTCAGATGAAGACACTGAGGCCCAGAAAGGTAAACCGCTGTCCTCAGGGTCACAGAATTAGTCAAACGGGAAACCCAGTGGTCTCCCGGCCACCCGAGGGGCCTCATCTAGGACTGTTTCCAGCTCTGGTCTCTTCAGAACTGATGTCTCGTGCCCATTCCCCTGGTCCCCGGATCCCTGCTCTGTCTGGGTGTTGGATGAAGGACACTCTTTTCTCCCCTAAATCTCCAGCCCTGGTGCCCTCTTGGGTGATGCCTCCTTTCCTTGCGACTGTGGTGGAGGGCGTGTCTCCACAGCACTGTGTGGGAAGGGTCAGGCTGCAGGTCCCTGAACTGCTTAGGGCGCCCCAGGGAGAGGCTGCCTGGGGGAGAGAACGTCGGGGTCAGACCCTAGAACAGCCTCCCCTGAGGCACTCGGCTCTGAGTTGCATCTCACTGTGCAGGTTGACTCTGTGCGTGGAGGAAAATGCTGGAAAACCTGCTGTACCTTTTTCCCTGTTTGGGGTGCCTCTTAGGAAGGCAGGCTCTGCTGTGGCTGGACAGGGGCTCACTGAAGACCAGCACTGGGCCCCAGGTTCATGGTTAGGAGTCAGGGCCCTGCGTACCATCAGCTTGCAGGTGGCAGGGAGAGATGCAGTAGCCGCCAGAACAGGCTCCGTGGAGCCTCAGGAGCACCATGGGGAGCACCAACTGCCAGGGCACCTGGGAAGCCTGCAGAGGGCTTCCTAATTTTTCTGCGTTCCTCTGAACACAATTCCAAGTGTTTTCATGGTCTGAAAAGGTTGGGAAACTGAGCGCTCTATTCCTGTAGTGGAGACTCACAGGCTCAATCTATCAGAGGTTCTGAGAAAACCTGCTGCGTTCTCAATTGATAAAAACCCAGGAGTTCCCCAGAGAATTTCAACAGAGCGCTCTTCTTTTCTGGCAGAACACACATGTCCTCCTCCCAGCACACTGGGGTTCCTGGGAGCCCCGTGCGGGAAGCATCACTCGGGATTAGCTAGGATTATGTGGAAGAGTCACCGCAGGGTTTGGCAGGGAGTCCTGGTCCGTCTTGTGCTGGTACAACACACCTGAGACTGGACAGTTTATACAGGACAGAGATGTATTTCTCACAGCTCTGGAGGCTGGGAAGTTCAGGACCAAGGTGCCAGCAGGCTCGGTTGTCTGGTGAGGGCTGCACTCTGCAGAACGGAGGAAGCTGCGTCTTCACACAGCAGAAGTGCAGGCAGGGACAAAGCGGAACGCTGCCTGTAGCCTCTCTCATACTCTCTCATATGGAGCTTCAGCCCATGCTGGAAAGGAGGAACCCTCGTGACCTCATCATCTCCTAACTCCCCACCTTTTCATACCATCACATTGGCAACACCTCTGTTTTGGAGGGAACACATTCAAACCATCATGGGGGTGAGGGTGATGAGGTCTGGCTTGTGTTGACACTGCCCAGGAAGCTGAGGGGTGCGAGTGTGGGGCTGCGGGGTCTCAGAGACTTTGTCATTGACTCCACACCTGCTGCACCGTCACGGTGGCTCATCAGATTGGGACTTGGTGCTGGGGTGCCTTTCCTGGGTCTGCCCATTGCAGCCCAGCTGTGCGGATGGGGACCACCTCCCCATCCTGCTCCCCACCGTGGAAGGCACTATGAGAACAGGGCTGCAGGGCTCAGGGCTGGCGGGGAGCTGGAGACAGCCCGGGTGTTCCGAGACACTCACTGACTCCTGGAGTCCATGTCGTGAGGCGCCTTCTCTGTGTGCCTGGCTGGCCCCAGGCTGGTGACAGGGCACAGCCATGTAGCAGACCCTGTTGGTGCCCTCAAGCCTCACAGACCGTCAAGGGGACAGAGGGAGGGTGCGAGGAGGAAAATAGTCTGATCCCCACAGACAGGTGCATGGGGAGCTCAGAAGGCCAGGAGACGGCCACGAGCATGGGGTCACGGGCTGAGGCCTCAGTGCTCCGGGATCTGCGGTACCAGTGCACCTCTTCCCGATGAGGTGACCTTAGACCATTTACTCACCCTGAGTTTCCTCAGATGAGAAGCGGGGGTGACAGCAGCACCTGCAGGAGAGCTGCTGCCAGGCGCGAAGGCACACGCCCCTTGCCTGATGGGCGACCCCAGACTGCGCTATTTCACATGTTGTTATCACTGTGGTGACTGACCCGAATCTGTCTCACCCGGCAAGGTGAGGAGAGGCTCTCCAGAGGAGGTGCTTCTGTGCCAAGCTGGGGAGGAGGAGTGGGAGCTGCCCGGGGAAGGATGGGGAGGATGGGGAGGGCATGGGCAAGGCAGAGACCTGCACAGAACCTGACAGCCCTGTCACCACCAGAGCCCGTGGAGCCAGGGAGGTGGTGGGGAGCTGGGGCCCAATGGGGAGGGGAGGCAGAGAGCGCAGGCGGGAGGCTGCTGGCCATCTCCAGGGTGCCGTTCACACTGTGGACGGTGTGCAGCCCTGCCTTTGTAGCCCGGTGCACGGGGACCTTGGACACCCAGCTTTCGGCACGGTGACACACAGAGTCCACTCCCTGTGGAGGCCTGAGGTGCCTGGCCTCTCCCCAGTCCTGTCTCATTTCCCACGGCAAGCCTGGTCCTTTCCCAGGCAGCGCAGATGTGTTGCCGGAGGCCAAGGAGGGTGAGGGACTGCTCTGAGGTCACATGGTCAGGAAGTGACCCGGCTGGGCCTGCTCTGGGTCTAGCTGGCTTTGAAGGCTATGCTCTGTGGGGCTTTTCGTCTGCAGGGGGTGGCAGGACCCCGAGCCTGGGAGTCAGGGCAGGCCTGGGCCTCCGGCTCCATCAGGCTCAGCCTCCATGGAGTATTCCAGCAGCGTAGCCAGGCTTCCGCCCTCCTGGCCAGAAGTTGCTGGGTGCCGGCCACACTTAGTGGTGTGCCAGGCGCTGCCGGGCATTTCTGGGAGGAAGTCCTGCCTGGTGAGGGCAGCCTCCTGTGGGCTGAGGTTCCTTGTGCTCTCCTCTCCCCTCCCCGTGTCAGCTCCTCCACCTTCTCTCGCCCACTGTAGGCAGGAGGGTCTCCTTGGTCCCTTCTCACCGCCCCCCTCCCCGTGAGCTCATCTGCCATTAAGTCCTCCCCAGGTGCTGGGACTTCGGGCCCTATCTCCAGCCCTCAGCTCTCTCCTGAGCTAGAGTTGCGTGGAGATGACTATGGAGCAGCCTCGGGCTCCACTCTTCCCAGCCCCACTGAGAGGAGCACCAGGATGTTCAGTGGGGAGCCTCGATCCCCTCCGTCCCTCCACCCCTCCTCCCCTCTGTTCCTCATTCCCCTTCGCCCCTCACTCCCCTCCGCCCCTCATTGTCCTGTGCCCCAGGAGTCCTCTCAGCTCACCCACAAAATGTCTCCTGGGGTGCTCTGACTTCCCGCCACCATCCTCCCTTCCATCACTTCTCACACAGCAGCCAGGATCACCTTGGTCAATCTGTCCTGCCCGTCACCTGCAGGCTTCCCCGCAAGGCACTCCAACACTTACCTTGACTCACAGGGCCTTGCGCCTGCCACACCACCCTCGGTGCCGTCTCCCACTGTCTCCTGATCCCCTGTGCTCCAGCCTCACTGGTCTCTTTCCCACCTTGGGGCCTTTGCACGCACGGTGCCCACTACCAGGAGTTTCCTTCCCTTGCCTTTGTGTGGTGGGTTCTCCTGGATGTCTCACCGCCCCTGAGCCGCCTGCCCTGGCCACTGTGCCCAGGTCATCCTTCATTGCCTGGTGAGCACACCCAGGGTCTCCAGTGGGTCCTGCATACCGCTGTGACCGTCGGTCAGCTTCTCTGCGTGATCTCCATCTCCTCCAGGCTCGGAGCCTCGCAGGGCAGGGGCCTGGGTCAGTGTGTGGTCTCTGTAGATGACATGAAATGAGACAAGGGCCCATGTGATGTGTGAATCTCCTATAACCTTCCAGGTCCTTCTTGCGTACCTTCAGTGATGGAGGATCACCACTTCTCAAGAGAACCCTTGCATCTTCTCAGGTCCACATTAAGGCAGCTCAGTTGCACAGAGCGGATAAATGTCCATCCACGGGGTGGTAAAAGCAGGGATAAATGCATTTCCGAGGGCCTGTGTGGAGAAGGGTTGCCCTCTGCGCATAACCAGAGCTCTGAGGCCATGCAGCCTCTCCTCTGGCTGCAGACAAACAGGCCTTGCAGCCCGCCTTGCACTCAGAATGTAGAGCCCTGGGGCAGTTTACAAGGTGGCATTTAATCATTGGCTTTTATTGTGCAACCCCAAGCAGGTTCTGACGGCATCTCCCGGTTTTATTTATTGAAGAACTTGGGTTGACTTTTGACTTGTAATCCTCTTAGCAGCTTCCTGGGGCTGCACATGCGTTGGAGTTCAGCATCTGGGACCACTCAGGCAAGATGACACCTCCCCTCCTGCCCCGCCCACTCCCGCTGGGGCGGCAGGGCCGAGCCACAGCATCTGGCCGCACTGGAGGACTTGGAACTGCTGGCAGAGCTGCTTGGCCAAGAGCCTTCGCCAAGGCCGCCAGGAGCCAGGAGTCCAGCCGGACTGGAGCTGAGACCAGGGCGCTGTGCAGCTGCCTTTCCTGCCAGGGCTTGGCCTAGCAAATGCACCCTCACCCCATCTGCCAGCCTGCAGTCTTCCCCCAGCAGGCCACTGCCCTCCCATGAAGCCCCACACAGAGGCCTGAGGGGACTTGGCGAGACCCGGACCTTCCCTGCTGAAAGCTGGGCCATGACTCCCACGGCCTCAGGACTAAGCGTAGTCTCCTGGCGGGTTCGCAGGCTTGGTGCCCCCAACCACTGCCTCCTGCCCACATCACCACAGCCACAGATCCCTGTGAAACCCCCATCCTGCATTGTGAGGGACCATTGGCAATGCATGGAGCCCAGAAGAGGACGAAACCACCTTCAGAATGGACAGAGGGCTAGATCAGGAGGACTTTCTGGAGGCAGTGGCATCTAGTTGTAGAGAGACGGGTACAAGGGGGCCTGTGCCTCCCACAGGCTCACCAGGGCCTGCCAGGTGGTCTGAATGCCTTCCATCCAGCTTGCTTTGAGGGAGGGAGGTCACCAGGTTTTACAAGGATCAAGCGTGTGACCCTGGGCTGTGTTCCAGGCCCACAAAGCCTTCAACACATCACTGGGGTATTGATATCCTGGTTCTGTATGAAAAAGCGTTCAGGGAGCTATAGGAAGCTGCCCTCGGTCACTCAGGTAGGGATGGACGGATCTGCCCTGCGCCCAGGTCCCCTGGTTCCCCAACCAATGCTCTGAGTACCAGGCAGGCCCCTAGTACCTTGGGGAAGTGAGGCCTTACTTAGTTTTGATGAGGGTGTTTGTGGACTAGTGGATGAGACAGGGTTTAAAATCACAGACCCCTGTCTTTTGTGCAGCCAAGACATGGCGAGGACACGTCCATATGTTCCCCAAGCTGAAAGCCAGGTCTAGTGCAGGGGCAGCAGGTGACTCCTGGAATTGTGCAGTGTACAGCCTGCTCACCTGTGTGCATTACCCTGCTCCAGCACATAACGGGCAGAGCGCCAGGTCTGGGACCCGGTTCTGTCCCTCATGTCTGGCTGCTCAGGACGGAGTCCCAGCTCTACCCCAGAAGTCTCTGAAGCTCTTTGCACCTCAGTTTCTTCATCTGTGAAATGGATAACAGTGGCGCCCTCCTCACTGGTCACTGGACAAACGGGATGATGGACTGAGTGTGCTTTGCACGGTGCCAGGCTCATAGAAGTTGATGTGAAGGAAGGATGGCAGGTGGACGCGTCTTACAGAAGTGGAGTTTGTGAGAGTGAAGGAGAGGGGTCGAGGAAGGGAAGGAGCTGGAAGGCGGTGTTTGTGGAGGTGCTGTCATGTGCTGGCCCTGCCGGAGGGAGTTTCATCGGCCCCGGTCAAGGCAGGGAGGGCTTCCTGTAAGAGGAGGGCCAGGGGCTGTCTTGCCTTCAGTGGCATGGATGCCCAGAGGCCTGCCTGACCCATGGCACTGTGCACAAGGACCAGCCATCTTGGTAAATCACAGGCAGGCTGGCGGCAACGCCTCCTCTTCCTCCGAGGGGCTGGCCGCGGCCCAGCTGGGTGTGGAGTTTCACAGCCAGAGGAGCCAGGCTGGCCCCACATTGAGGACGGGTCTAGGTTGAACTCCCCTGGGGCTGGACAGGCTGTCACATTTGCCAAGGGCCAGCATGCAGCAGGGGAAGCGCCAAGGTCAGGGCCTGGCTGTGCACCTTGGGCAGGTCCCATGACCTCTCTAAGCCTTGTTTCCTTGCCTGTCAAATGGACTCAGTTCCTGTCTTGCAGAATTGCTGCAAGAATTCAATGAGATCACAAACTTCGGAGCCCAGCCTAATGTCCCGTGCCCAAATCGGGTCCCGCCTGCGAGGTGTGGCCCGTGGAGGGGGAGGCAGCGGGTTGCTCTGGGCCTGGACTGCAGCCCTCGTCCCTCCTGCGTTCCACATGGACACGTCCCAGGGCTTGAGGGTGGCAGACAGCAGAATCCACCCCATGGGGAACCACAGCTGGACCTGAGGCTTGTGGGGGCACAGTTCACTTGGGGACATGGCTGGGCAGGGGGGCGCACAGTTCACTAGGGGACAGGCAAATTTTCCAGAGGAGGAAAAACACAGGAAGCTGTCCTGGGAACTAATTAGACCCAGGAGGCAGCCCCTTGTGGTGGGCGGGCTGGGGGCTGTCGAGCGGGCTCCCGGAATGGCTCCTGTCTCTGAAGAGCATTCATTCGCTCCCTCATTCGCTTCCTGCCCACTGCTGCAGGCCAGGTCCAGCCCAGGTGCAGGGGTGCAGGCCACAGGCACACCCCCAAGGGACCAGCTTTGGGAAGGGTACGAGGTGCTGTTGGGCCCAGAAGGAGAGGTGGATCACCGCACCTGCAGAGTCAGGGCAGGCTCCCCAGAGGAGGCGCTGCTGGCCTGGGCCCTGAGGAATGATAGGAAGGGCATATTCCTGGCGGAGGGAACCACATGTGCAAAGGCACAGTGACACTTAGGAGGCTGTGTGTGCAGGAACTAGAGCCGAGGTCCACAGGGGAGAGTGGCAGCACGTGAGGCTGCAGATGTCAAGGGGACCAAGACACCCCAGGCCTTGAATGGCCTGCTAAGATGTTGCCTTCTGGTCTGTAGACCATGGTCACTGTTATGCACAGATGGTCACAGCCTGGGACCCATGGCTATCCACTTATGGCTTGTCCATCCCCAGCTCACAGCTGACCACTGGGTGACAGAGGGGTCTACTAATTGCACAGGGCAATAAAATAAGAGGCAGGGACCTTAGAGATGGAGGAACAGAACTGAGTGTCGGTCCCAGCTCTGCAAATTATGTGCTAGAGGGACTGATGCATACAGTTGGGCAGGTTGTGCACTGCACAACTACAGGGAAGCTGGCCACTCTGATATTTGTCAATAAGGGCCTGGAGTTACGCAGTGCACATACCATGCAGCAGCACAAGGTAACCCTGTGGGGTATCTGGGCCTCAGTGTCACCATCTGCTCCATGGCAGTTATGACTGTCCAGAGCCAGCACGTGGTCCTCCCTCAGGGTCGGCCACAGTCCCCCAGGACTCCTCGGAGCTCCGTCAGGCAGGGCTGTTGGAGCTGGAGCCCTGGCACCCTGCTTGTCTCCTCCGCGCCCTGCTCTGTCCCTTCCTCTCCTGGGAGGTGACACCGGACACCTAGCCTTGAGCCTTGATTGCTTCGCTCTGTGTCAGGGTTTTCCCGACTGAAACTTCCGGGGCCTTTAGATTCCAGTTTATTGAGGGGAAAAAAAAAGGCTGACAGCTGAATCTGGTTGAGACTGTTGAATCTGGTTGAGACTGACTGTTGACTTCAGAACTTTGGCTCGAGGATGGGGTGGGGGTGGAGGTTGTCAAAAAACCCCAAATAAACAGAGTCTGCTTCCCAGCCATGGGGCCCACGGTTTTCCTGTGGAAAGAGGCAGTGGGAACCGCGTCCTCCTTTCCCCTGATTCATGGCTGATTCATCTGCGTGTTGGGAGGAGGAGCTGGAGCACGGAGGCCGCTGCCCCCACCCCACCACCCACCGAGGTCCACTTAAAGAGACAGGACCTGGTGGGGCCCTGCAGGGGTGCCCCAGGCTCTGGGGTTGCCCAGACCCTGAAATCCACCAGACCTGGGCCAGCGCCAGGCCTGCCCTCCCTCAGTGAATGATCTTCGCCTCTCAACGTCAGTCTCCTGGGCCATAAAATGGGCCAGTGCTGCTGCTTTTGTGAGGCTGCTGGGAGACTTGGTTAATCAGCCGACCCACATTCTTTCTTCAGGGTGCTGTTTGCAGACCTACTGTGTGCTGGCTCCGAGAGCATCAAGAAGGGCACCCTTGAGCTTCTCTCCCTTCTCTCTGTCTTCCTCCCCTCCATCCCTTCCTTCTGAAATGTCCCACCTTGTGTTGGTTACCACTGGGGTGTGGAAGCGAACCAGACAGTCTCTGTCCCACAGGAACCTGGGGTGTGGGATGGGTACATGCAGGCTTCTCTTTGGAGACTCTGTGGGAAGTGGGCCACCTCCCAGCCCAGCCCCACGGCCCTTCTGTCTCAGGCCTTGCTCTCCCGCCCTGTTTTATTTTCTCTTTGCAAAATGAAAAAAAGTCACTCTAACTTTACCCCCAACCCCAAATAACCACCATGTAGTAGAATTTTGATGTTTCCTGCAAGGCTTTTACTTAACGAATATTTTACAGAGAGTTTAACAACGAATCGTCCCCTCTAAAATCGAATGGCACCTATTTTAAGTAACCTCTGGGAGACCACACTGGGGAGAAAGTCCTTCCAGTGGAGGCCGCAGTGCCGTGCAGCTCTTCAGGCTGGGTCAGAGTTCAGGGGCCCAGCAGCCCAGGGGCTTGAGGGGGTCCAGGGGCTCAGCTTTGGCCCCAGCTCTGCTGCCCCCCGTGGTGAGACCTGGGCCAGGTCAAGCAGGGGGTGAACAGGTTGGGGCCCAGAGAACTTTCTGGCCCTGGGTGTTGGAGTGTCTGAGTCCAGGATGGAGACACACAGGAAGGCAGCCTTTTCTAATCACCCGTGGGAGGAGAGGCGCTGGCATTCCTCCTTCTGCTGTGTTCACACTGGGCCCAGGTCCCCATCTGCCATGGCTGCCTGCACAGACAATGTGGGCACAGCCTATGGCTTTCCATGTGCTGTGCCCCTGCCCGTGGCTCTTCCAGGCCTGGATCAGGGCACCTCTGCACTCACCCACCCCATGCCGGGCTCCCCTCTGCCTCATCCCTGGTGATGCTGTGCTGTCACTGGGTGGTTGCTGACTTGACCCTCGCCCCCAGCTGAACCACTGTGTCTCCAGCAGCCGTCACGGGTGAGCACACGGAAGGCACCCTGCACACATGGATTGAATAAGGCTGTGAGCGGGGCAGATTTGGTCCAGCTGGGGCTGCTGGGGGGCTGCCTAGAGGAGGCAGGATTAGGGCCAGGCCCAGGACCGGCCAGAGCATCTTGGTAGGGAGAGTAGAGAGAGGTCGTGCAGGTGGAGGTGTAGAGAAGTGGGTGATGAGCAGAAACTTGAGTCCGCAGCCCGACAAAGGCCACACGGTGGGAGAGGTCATACGGTCCCGACTGGGAGCTGTGCCCATGCCCTGGTGCTTCTCCTCAGGTGAGGCACATGGGGCGCCAGCCTCAGGCCCCAGGGCACGCAGGGGAGCAGCAGACCCGCTGAGTCTTCCCTGGTGGAGGGAGGAGGGCCTGGGCCTGGGGGTTGCCCTGGGGTCCCTCTGGGTCATAGGAATTGTTGGTCTGAGGGCGTCTTATGAGAGCTCTGAACCAGCTCCGAACCTCACCAGGGCAGCAGGCTTTGTGGCTGGTGTCCTTCCTCTCTACTTGGGGGCTAGAAAATGAACTCAAGTTCCCAGGGGCAGGGAGGAGGAGCGGACAGGCCTGGGCTGCTTTCTCGGGCCGCACGGCAGCTTCACCTCACCAAGGCAGCCGCCCGCTTTGTAGGTGTGGAGCAGGGCGGCACATCCCTCATGGAAGCAAACGTGGGCACAGAGAGCCCTGGGCCCACGGCAGGCCCTGCCCCTGGGGTGCTTGTTAACGTGACCTCTGAACCGGAGACCCCACTCTGCCACAGTAGTTTGATCTATGAGGAGCCTCGAGGTGGCCGGCGTCTCCCAGCCAGGCTCTAGCCACCCCAGACAGGCGGCCTTTGATTCAGGCTGACTGAAGTGGACGAGGGCTGGTGTGGCTGGTGCCTGCGGGCTGGTTGAGAGGCAGACATCGGAAGTCTGGGAGACCCAACACCAGAGCTCGAGCCAACCCCCCAGGTCCCAGCTCAGGCTAAAGGGCTCTTCAGGGCCTTGGGGAGCCGCAAGGCAGAGGTGGGGGCACCCGGGGAAAGGAGCTCTGGGGCCTGCATTCAGATCCTGGTTCTCCCCTCCCAGTCATGTGTCCTTGGGCAGAGGGGTTCTTCTTATGGAGCCTCAGTGTCCCCACCTTTAAAAGAGAGGCAAAGTTTTCTCCCCCCGGCTGCCCCTGGAGAGTTGGGGAAATGAATTGGGATGTGCCTGGGGATTGCGTTTGCCCCGTGATGATTCCTGGAGCATGGACCACGGCCTGGGTCCTGCCCTGACAGTGGCATCCAGCAGCACGGGCTGCGGCCTGGTCCCTGCCCCCACAGTGGCATCTAGCAGCATGGACTGCAGCCCGGGCCCTGCCCCCACAGTGGCTTCCACCACGGTACCTTCATGCCTTTGGACGATCCAGAAAACCAGATTTTCCCTCAGTCCCCATGCTCGGCCACTTCCCAGAGAACAAGAGGAACGTGGGCTGCAAAGCTGGACATTATAGACTGAGCCCTCTTTGTTCCCCATCGCCAAGGTGGCTGGGTGGCTGGGTGCCGGGTGGGTGGGTAGCCCCCGGGCAGGGACTCGAAGTTTGCAGTCCTCCATACTCAGTTCCCACAGATGTGGTAGGAGGGCATCTTCAGTCCCATTTTCCAGATGAGGAGTTGAGGCCCAGAAAATATGAGTGATTTGTCTGAGGCCACACAGCTAGAAAGCAGACAGGCCCAGCCGAACCCCTAGCGTGTGCAGCCTCCAGCCCAGTGCTCATTCCGGGGCCCGGGAACCACAAGCGAGGCTGAGCAGTGTGCGTTCCAGATGGTGGGAACCAGAGCGATCCTGGCGCAGACCCATGGAGGGAACCCTGAGGTCTGTGGGCCCCGTGCCACCGCATGCCTCAGGCCTGTGGTCCTGGCAGCCACAGCCCCCACTACTGACGGCAGCAGGAATCTGAGCCCGGGAAGGGCCCAGAGAAGTTTGTGAACCATCTGGCCAGTCGGGCTGGGGTGTGGCCAAGTTAGACACAGATGTAGGGCCCTGTGGACTCAGAAATTGGCAGCCCTTTTGGCCCAGAGGGGCCACACGGTGTCCGGCCCCGGGTAGCTCAGCTCATAAAGGTCACCCAGGGGTCTTCCACCAAACCCCTGCCTGGACACTGCTGTAGCCCCGGGGCTCGGAGGGACCGGCTGGAGCCCATGAGGAGAGGGCCAGTTCTCTCCTGTAAGGGTATTGCTGCAGCATGAGGGAACAGACAAGGCCCAGGGGGACTGACCCAAGATCCGGCCCCAGCCCGTGTGGCCCAGGGCAATGTCCTAACCTGTCTCTGAGCCTCCTGGCCAGCCTGGCAGGGTCCAGTGAGAGGGTTGAGGAAGCCCAGAACATGGAAGCCTTTTTAACCATTCTCGGGGTGGGCGAGCCCCCTTCCCAAATGCCTGGTGTCACTGCACTGCTGTGGGGTAGGGGGTCCCCAACGGGCTCAGTGTGGGCTGAGGCTGGCTGGGAACCGGGACAGGGGTCTCAGGAAGGGGCTCCTCCTCCTGCCCCCTGGGCATAGGCCTCTGGGAGCTGGCAGTATCAGGGTCTCACTGACACACCTGGCCCTTCCCGCCAGCGCAGGTCTCCGCCAGCTGAGCAGCCCGCGCTACAAATTCAACTTCATCGCCGACGTGGTGGAGAAGATCGCACCAGCCGTGGTCCACATAGAGCTCTTTCTGAGGTGGGTGGAGACCCCTCGCCCCTCTCCGCCTCCCGGTGTCCCCCGGCACACCGGCCAGCTACTGGGGCCCAAACCAGGCTTGATTCTGCAGCCTGGGCCACAGAAACTGGAGTGTCCTGGGGTCAGGCTGACCTCAGTCACATCTCCCAGCTGCCTGTGTGCCCTGGGGAGAGTGACTCCACATCTGCTGGAGCTGTAGGCACCAAGAAGGTGCACAGCTGTGGGTCTTTGTCCCTTCATGCCGCCACCCACGCTACTGGGTTCCTGCAATGTGTTGGTCTTCCTGAGGGGCCGCGCAGTAAAGCAGACACAGAACCCAGTGGAGGAGATGCTGGGAGGCAGCAGGTGTGTGAGCAAGGAGCGGACACACGGCAGGCAGAGAGCAGGGCTCGGGGCAGTGGGAACCGGGGGCTCGGGAGGCCTCGCAAGCTGAGCCTGAAGTAGGCACCCCGGGAGCTGGGCCAGTGGTGCAGGGCAGTGAGGGCCGCTCAGCAAGCATGGAGGCCTGTGTGGCCAGAGCAGGGAGGAACGAGGGCTGGGTGAGTGAACGCATGAATCAGCGCACGGATGAGTGAGGGGAGGAATGAGTGAGTGAGGAAGTGGCAGAATGAATGAGGGAGGGAATGAGTGAATGTACAAGGGATGAGTAAAAGAATGAATGAGGCCGGGCGCGGTGGCTCATGCCTGTAATCCCAGCACTTTGGGAGGCCGAGGCGGGCGGATCACAAGGTCAGGAGATCGAGACCACGGTGAAACCCGGTCTCTACTAAAAATACAAAAAAAAAAAGCCGGGCGCTGTGGCGGGCGCCTGTAGTCCCAGCTACTCGGGAGGCTGAGGCAGGAGAATGGCGGGAACCCGGGAGGCGGAGCTTGTGGTGAGCTGAGATAGCGCCGCCATTGCACTCCAGCCTGGTGGACAGAGCGAGACTCCGTCTCAAAAAGAAAAAAAAAAAAAAAAAAACAAAAAGCAAAGAAAAGAATGAATGAATGAGTGAAGTTGGTCAATAGGGAAGCAGGATGTCCCAGCCTCGTAGAGGAAGCGGTGTGTACTGTGTGGCCTCAGCCCCTCTCCTTGCAGATGCACAGGCAAAGCCTCCTTCCCTTCTTCCCGCAGTGCCTGCTCTGGTCCCTGCCACCATCCCCCACCTCCCCCATCACAGAGACCCTCTGAGCTGCTTTGGGGGAGCCCTGCCCTCGGAACCTGCCCCTGTGCAAACTGCCCAATGTCTGATCGCTCACACCGAATCCTGAGGGCTCGTCCCAGATTGACTTATATCCCGCGGAAGCAGACTGAATGACTCTTCTGAGGTTTACAGTGTCTCTCCCATCCACCTTTCCTAGCCCTTTGGCCCGTGGGTGTGCACGGAGCTGGCAAACAGCCTGATGAGGAGGCCCCGGAACCGAGCCTCATTCCACCCTGATAGGGATCAGATGGCGGGTCCAGGCGGACAAGGAGCCGGCAATGAGCAGTCACCAGAGGCCGCCGGCCAGGGCTCCAGGGACTTGCTTGTTTTCACCGCACTTTCCCTGAGGCCTCCAGCCTCCCCGCCGACGAGGCTCCACTGCTCTAGGCCCGCCCCTGGGCACTGAGAATCTGGTGGCTCATCGGGAGAGCCCAGGAGTGATTCCTGCTCCAGAACAGCCTCCCTGCTGGCTGGCTCGGCCTCGTCCTGTCCAAGCCCCTGTCACTTGGCGTCATTGCCCCTCTGCCCTTCCCATCTCGGGCTCTTCAGCATAGGCTGTGCTCCTTGAATGGGGGTGCGAGAGCACATGACGGGCACACAGCACCTCAGCGTCACATCCTCCACACCTGCTGGGAGCGCCCTGGGCTGTGGGCTGTGTGCATGTAGCCTATGTTTCTCAAAACAACCCTGGGGGCACCACCCATGCAGCACCCATAGCCCTGGTTGCCACCCTGTCTAGTGCCCCATGCTGATGGGCCTCTCACTGCCCCCTTGGCAGCACACTGACCCCTCACTGCCCTTCCCTCGGGCTCCGGGCCCTGAGACGTGTCATTGAGGAAATTATAACTGGATGCGCTAAGTGGCACGTTGCTGGCCTCCCAGGAGGTAGGGATGGGGGCAGCATCTTTCTGGAAGGCCCCGGCCACCAGGCTCTGAACCAGCTAATTACTGACTCACCCTGCTGGGAGGCTGTTTCCACCCTCAGAGCCTCCAGTGGCTGATGTCCCGAGTGGGTGGGTGAGACCCAGCAGACAAGATGAGACAGATGCTCCTCAGGCACAGGCCTCCCAGCTGTGACCCCTGACCTGAGGTCTGGATGTGGGCATTTTCTGCAGACCCTGCAGGTGCCAGGCCCTGGGAGGCACCCTGGGGCTTCCACAGGCAAAACAGGTGCAGTTCCTACTCTGGGGCACACACGGAGTGGGTGTGGCAGAAGATGTGAGTGGACAGATGCTAGGGTCACCATGCAGGGTGGCTGAGCAGTCAGATGCCCAGGCTGCCTGGGGGCAGACCCCTGCTATGCCCTTTGCCTGCCTGCCTGACCCAGGCAAGTAGTTCAGCATCTTGGGATTCAGTTTTCCCACTGTGAAGACCTGAGAGTTAGGGACGACAGTAGTTTCTTGTGGCTGCCATAACAAAGTACCACAGACCGCATGGCTTAAAATGACAGAGATGTTTGCTCCCATGGTTCTGGAGGCCAGAGGTCCTAATCAAGGTGTCAAGGTCCTAATCAAGCCAGGCTGCTTTCTTCTGGGGGATGTGGGGAGAGTGTCCCAGGCTCCTCTACTGACTCTAGTGTTTTCCGCAGTCCTCGGTACCCCTCGGCCCTTAGATCCCTCTCTCTGCTCTCTGTCTCCATCATCTCATGGCCTACCCCTCTGTGAGTCTGGACTCCCCTCCTCTGAAGACACTGAGGACCCACCGTGATGTGACCATAACTTCATGACACCTGCAAAGACCCTGTTTCCAAATAAAGTCACATTCACGGGTCTATGGGGTTAGGACTTGGCCGTATCTCTTGACAGGGACACAGGTCACCACAGTACCACCTTGCAGGGTGCCTGTGAGCATTCAATGGCCTGCCTGCCTCAGAGGGAGTGCAGGGTGGCATTTGCTGCCATCCCTGGTCCTGTGGCTCACAGCGAAGCTCCTGTCCTTTGCAGAGACGTCACCCCCCTGCATGTGCTGAACGCTCCCATCCCTCCATGCTTTGTGTGTCACACATGGTTTCGGGCCCTGAGGGGGCCAATTTTCCTGGCTTATCTCTGCTAAGCAGCCTCAGGGAGTGAGTACCTGCTCTGGGCTGAGCCCCACGCTGGGGTCCCGAAGGCTCCCACCCTGGAGAAGGTCTCAGGCTGTGTCTGGCATTCAGCCTCCTCCCCTGCTGGACGTGGGGCTGTGGCTTCTACTCAGACAGCTCTGGTGAGAACTGGGGATCATTACCCATCAGCAAACATCAGTGCAGACCCAGGCCAGCTCCACCTCATTCACAGAGAGCAGGGCCCAGGCTGGCCTAATCTGTTCCTGTGCACCCCTGCCCTCAGGGTGTCTAGGGCTTGGGTCCTGCATCTGCCGGCTGCCAGCACTGCCACATTTGGGGCTTTGGGCAGCTAGCCTGGTGGTGGGGGTGGAGGGAGGTGGGAATAAGCCTTTCCCAGCCCTCCCAGCGCTCACCCCCTCTGGATATCAGGAATCTGCCCCAGCCTCCGGGGAGCCTCCGTTCCTGGGTACCTGCTAGAGACCCGGAGGATGCTGTGTGCGCAGTGGAGCTTTTCCCCTAGGGCCAATTATTGTCCTGTTTGTGGAGAGGCGTTTAAGAGCCCAGGCATCACCACTTGGCGGAGGAGGTGTTGTTGTCCCATTTCCCATGTGGAGAGACGAGGCTCAGAGAGCCTCACCAACCTGCCCATGGCCAGGCAGATAATAAGTGGGGCCTGGACTTGGGATTAGCATCCTGGTCTGTCTGGCTCCGTGCTCTGTAGTCAGCATGGCGAATGCAAGCTGGGAGTCATCTGACACGTCTCAGGCAGTCCGTCTCGTCTCAGCAAATTGCAGCCAGAGGTGATCATCATCACCTGTTTATGGCTGTGAATGTGTGCAGGCGCCAGTGACTTGGCCAGGTCACACGGCCAGGATTCAAATGGAGGCTTGAGGGACTCCAGACCTGTGTTCTGTCAGCCGCATACTGGCTCTGCTCCTCGCTGACCAGCCCCGCCACTGCACCCAACTCTCCCGCGTCCTAGCCCCACCCTAAACGCCTGCCTGTGTCTCCCTGGCTGCAGACACCCGCTGTTTGGCCGCAACGTGCCCCTGTCCAGCGGCTCTGGCTTCATCATGTCAGAGGCCGGCCTGATCATCACCAACGCCCACGTGGTGTCCAGCAACAACGCTGCCTCGGGCAGGCAGCAGCTCAAGGTGCAGCTACAGAATGGGGACTCCTATGAGGCCACCATCAAAGACATCGACAAGAAGTCAGACATCGCCACCATCAAGATCCATCCCAAGGTGGGTGGGCGTGGACGGAGGGGCGGAAGCAGCTGGGGCTGGGCATGGCGGCCTCTTCCCAGACGCCGGACCCCAGAGGCGAGCTAGCCTCACCTTCCATCGGTCAGTGGGAGGAACCCGGGCCCGGGGAGGACTGGCACCTGGCCCAGGGTCACGGCTCAGAAAAGACCTGGAGCCCAGGTCTTTGGACTCCTTGCCCTGTGCTCCCTGAGCCACTAGATGCAGGACAGAGCCAGGAAGCGTGCGGCCCACAGTGGGTGGGCTGTGGTCCCGTATCACACCCCATGGAGGTGCTTCCCTTTCCTACCTGGGCACTGGGGATGCACCTGCCCCACGGGATGGCGTCTGGGTGTGGGCATGGAGGCCAGTGGGCTGCCATAGGGAACACTT
This sequence comes from Piliocolobus tephrosceles, assembly GCF_002776525.5. Taxonomy (NCBI): domain Eukaryota; kingdom Metazoa; phylum Chordata; class Mammalia; order Primates; family Cercopithecidae; genus Piliocolobus; species Piliocolobus tephrosceles. The sequence continues at coordinate 180,217,951 of NC_045436.1, forward strand.
GGGACAGGGGACCCATCCCTCCACCTTCACATCTGTACCTCCCACCAGCTGACCCACCAGAGGCCTGCACTGAGGCCCCCCAGAATCCTCTTGTTCCTCCACCAGCTGTTTCTGGAAGGCCTGCTCTCAGCCGGGCGCTGACTGCACTCCTCTAGTTCTCACCACAGGCCTGGGAGGAAAGGGCCGGTATGAGTCCATTTTCACACTGCTATAAAGAACTACCTGAGACTGGGTCATTTATGAAGAGAAGAGGCTTCGTTGACTCACAGTTCTGTAGGTTGTACAGGAAGCATGACCGGGAGGCCTCAGGAGACTTACAATCGTGACGGAAGGCAAAGGGGAAGCAGGCATGTCTTCTCATGGCAGAGCTGGAGAGAGAGAGTGAAGGGAGATGTGTCACACACTTTTAAACCATCAGATCTCATGAGAACTCACTACCACGAGAACAGCATGGGAGAAGTCTGCCCCCGTGATCCCATCACCTCCCACCGTGCTCCTCCCCCAACACATGGAGATTACAATTTGACATATTTGGGTGGAGACACAGAGCCAAGCCTTATCACGGCCCTCATTATCTTGGGATTTCAGATGGGGAAACTGAGGCTTGGAAGTTAGGTAACTCACCCAAGATCACAGTGCACTGGAGCAGGGCCGGCCCGCTCAGCTAGGACCCCGGCCTCCCTCCAGCTTGTTCTTGTCTTGCCCAATGCCATGGTTATATGACCCTGGGGACCAGAGTCGAGTTACCTGCGGCCTCCCCATGCCATGAGGTCACTGAGTCCCATGTCTCACACCAGCGTTGGACCCGGAGCTTCCCTCGGGCTGGGAAGTTCACCTTGGCTGGTTTGAATTTGGCTTCCTCTCTTTCTGAATGAAAGTTTACAGCATTTGTGATGAAGTCTTTTGCAAAGGGGGTTTCCTCTTGCCCCGTCAAGGGAGAGGAGATTTAATGGTTCCAAGGAGTTCCCCTAATGGGGACCCTTCCCTGCTTTTCAGCCCTTTCACAGTTGCTATTGAGTCTGGGGGCACCTCCGTTTTAAAGACAAGGAAACCCACTGAGGGGTGTGCTCAAGGACAGGAGTTGGCAAATTTTCTTTTCTTTCTTTCTTTTTTTTTTTTGAAACGCAGTTTCGCCCTTGTTGCCCAGGCTGGAGTGCAATGGCTGGAGATCTCGGCTCACCACAACCTCCACCTCCCAGGTTCAAGCGATTCTCCTGCCTCAGCCTCCCGAGTAGCTGGGATTACAGGCATGTGCCACCATACCCGGCCAGTTTTTTTGTATTTTTAGTAGAGACAGGGTTTCTTCATGTTGGTCAGGCTGGTCTCGAACTCCTGACCACAGGTGATCCTCCTGCCTTGACCTCCCAAAGTGCTGGGATTATAGGCATGAGCCACCGCGCCTGGCCTTTTTTTTTTTTTTTTTTTTTTGAGCCGGGTTTTTGCTCTGTCACCCAAGCTAGAGTGCAGTAGCAGGATCTCGGCTCACTGCAACCTCCACCTCCCAGGTTCAAGTGATTCTCCTGTCTCAGTCTCCTGAGTAGCTGTGACTACAGGTGCCTGCCACCACCCCCGGCTAATTTTTGTATTTTTAGTAGAGATGGGTTTCACCATGTTGGCCAGGCTAGTCTTGAACTCCTGACCTCAGGTCATCCCCCTGCCTTGGCCTCCCAAAGTGCTAGGATTACAGGAATGAGCCACTGTGCCCAGCCCCCAAATTTTCCTTTCCTTTCCTTTCCTTCCTTCCTTCTTCCCTCCCTCCCTCCCCCTCTCCCTTGCTTCCCTCCCTCCTCCCTCTCTCTTTCTTTTTTGTTTTTTCATCAGGGTCTCACTCTGTTGCCCAGGCTGGAGTGCAGTGACACAATCACAGCTCACTGCAGCCTCAAACTCCTGGGCTCAAGGAATCCTCCCACCTCGGCCTTCCGAATAGCAGGGACTACAGGCACGCACCACCACACCTAGCTAATTTTTAAATTTTTGGTAGAGAGAAGATCTCGCTGTATTGCCCAGGCTGGTCTGCAACTCCTGGGCTCAAGCAATCCTCCTGCCTCGGCCTCTCAAAGTGTTGGGATGACAGGCATGACCATGGTGCCAGCCAACAAACTTTCCATGAAGCCAAATGGTAAATATTTTATCTTTGCAAGCCCTGTGGTCTCTGTCACAACCATGTATCGCTGCAGTGGCAAGAACGCAGCCATAGGCCGCACAGGTGGGTGTGGCTGTGTTCCAGTCAAGCTGGATTCACAAAACAGGCAACAAGTGGCGTTTGGGCCTTGTGCCAGTTTGCAAACCCCTCTCAAGGACCCCCATGGGAAGAGGAGAGTGACACTAGGGGCAAGTCTGTCTGTCCCCTTCCTGCGGCTGTGGCAGAATGCTGGTAGGACTGGGGGAGTGGTGTCCAGGTGGGGCTGAGCAGGATGCCCCACCAGCCACCTGTGGCAAATGGGTGCCAGCAGACCTAGTGTGATTCATGTCCTGCAGGCCCTGGTCAGCACCTATGGCTATGACCTGAGGTGGGAAACGCCCTCCTAGCCCCTAAGCATTAAATCGAGCCATGGGAAAGGCTCCTGACCCTCACCTATGCACCCTCCTTGGGTGCGAGGAGGATGGGCTGACCCTTTCCAGCTCATAGCCCTCACCTGTGCACCCTCCTTGGGTGCAGGGAGGATGGGCTGACCCTCCCCAGCTCACAGCCCTCACCTGTGCGCCCTCCTTGGTTGCAGAGAGGATGGGCTGACTCTCCCCAG
>NC_045436.1:180220704-180294647 GCF_002776525.5 Piliocolobus tephrosceles
CTGTGCGCCCTCCTTGGTTGCAGAGAGGATGGGCTGACTCTCCCCAGCTCAGAGCCCTCACCTGTGCGCCCTCCTTGGGTGCAGGGAGGATGGGCTGACCCTCCCCAGCTCACAGCCTCCCGGGGCTTCAGACGTTGTTATTTCTGCCTCTTCGGCCGGTCAGCAACGGAAAATGTCATCTCTCCGGGTCCTCGCCTTCTGATGTGCAGGCCTGGCCCCGCCCCCTGGGGTTCTCTCCGCCATTGTCTGAAGCTTCTTGAGCCCCAGCGGCACAGAGAATAGAGGAGCGGCCTGAGCCTTTCCCTCACCAGCACCCACCCACCAAGTGCTCCTTTAATCCTGTGCGGGGCTCCACGTCGCCCCCGTTATTGATCGCTTTCTCCTCGTATGGAAAGCTAGAAACTTTCTCATTTGACATGATGGTGTATAGTAAAAGGGAAGAGGACTGAAACGGTGAGGACCAGTGGTCTGGTGGAGGGGAGCCGTCCAGAGGGTCAGAGGCATGGGGTCCTGCCCCACCGATCTCCTGAGCCGGGGTGAGGCTCATGCGACCTGGCGGATCGCAGACCCACGGGAAGCTACAGGGTAGTCCCACAAGGTCCCAGGAGCCTTTCCCCAGCTTCCCTCAATGGTGACATCTTAGGTAACGGGTGTAAAACCAGAACCAGGAAGTTGATGTGGGTACGAGCACAGAACCGCCTTCCCCGAGTTACGTGTGCATCTGAGCTTCGGCACCTTCTAACAGGCACCCGGGACCACCTTCCCGGAGTGTGCACCACGCGGCTTCTGGAACGCAGAGCCCGGCTGCTCTCCGAGCTCCCAGCCTAGTTGCAGAGTCAGATAATCAGACAGGCTCCGCTGGCCCCACGCAAAAGCAGAACAGGAGGGTGCAGGTATCTCAGCGTGCACGGTGGGAGTGGAGCTTGGCTAGTGGCTTCACCTCTCCAGGCCTGAGTCCCCTGTGTGTCTCTATTGGAAGATGAGACTGAACTGGATCAAGGATTTCAGAGCTGGGGCTCCCGGAGTCCTTAGCTGGGCTGCGGGGGCCCGCAGATCTCTCTCCATCAAATGCGTCAGTTTGTGTGTGGTGCATAGACAGTAGTAGTTTTGACCAGGTGTCTGCAGCTTTTACCAGATTTTTAGAGGACATGTGACCATCAGATCATTGGGCTCAATAACCTTGGAGGCTGTGGTCAGCTGCACCCTCTGTGCACCGCCCATGATGAGCACCCATGCCTGCCCTGGGGGAACCTTTGCTCCCTGGCAAGCTGAGCCTCTGTTCCAAGGACTCCAGCCCTGGGTCTCAGCACGGGGCTGCCCTGGTCTTGATCTGCACTGGTGACCTACCTGAGCCTTCGCAGTCCTGACAGCTTTGCACAGATGTGCCTGCCTTCTCTGGGACTCCCCGTGCCAGGATCTGACTCCGGTCCCCACTGAACGTAGACGGCTAAGCCTCCCTCTCTGTATCTTCTTCCCGCTCCTAGAAAAAGCTCCCTGTGTTGCTGCTGGGCCACTCGGCCGACCTGCGGCCGGGGGAGTTTGTGGTGGCCATCGGCAGTCCCTTCGCCCTGCAGAACACGGTGACAACGGGCATCGTCAGCACTGCCCAGCGGGAGGGCAGGGAGCTGGGCCTCCGGGACTCCGACATGGACTACATCCAGACGGACGCCATCATCAACGTGAGTCCCGGGGACAGGAGGCCGGGGCACCTGCCATCTGTGCCCAAGACCTCAACCTCAAGGTAGTCTCTGACTCGGCTTGCCCCCATCCCCAGAGCCATTCTGTCACTCGACACATCCACTTGCTAGAAAGTTCTCTCTTTACATTCAGTGGAGCTCTACTCCTGTGGCTTCCACCCCAGGGTGCCAGTCACCCTGGGAGTCAGAGGCTGCGGTCTTCCCTCGGGCAGCCTTTCAGAGAAACAGAGGCATGGCCATGGCCTGGAAACACCTTTGCCCAGCTTACACACCCTGGCCAACACCGCTTGTCATTATTATTGTGGTTATGTTGCTGGCACCTGTAGCATCCACAAAGCACTTCACGCAGATGCCGCAGATCATGTCCATCCAGCTTTGCCGTGACTCGGGCGCTTGGCTGGAATCTGAGTCTTTGTGGACGGTCCCCCAGGCCAGCAGGATAGGAAGTAACGCCTCCATTCTCCATGCACCAGGTGGTGCTGCCTGGCCTCAAGGGTGTAGATGCCAAAGCATATGGTTTGTGCAGAGAACAGTAACAGACTTCGGTCATCAGGCGGCCGTCCACATGGCCTCTGTGGGCTTGGCCTTCTTGTCTGTGAAATGGGGACAGCACTGAGGCCTTTCCATGCTGCTGAGGATGAGATCTGCTTATGCGTCTCTGCACTGGTTAGAGGTTAGAGCTGGAAGAAGGAGCTCCGGGAACCCTCGGGCGGGGTCAGGCACCGCTAATGCTGTTTCCTCCCCTTGCAGTACGGGAACTCCGGGGGACCACTGGTGAACCTGGTAAGTGTCCCCTAGAGCCCAAATCTCTAGGTTTCTGGGGGCTCTTCTCACATGGGAGACGCTCAGCCTTGAGGCGGGACAGGCCCCACAATATGGTCCTAGAACCTTAACACCAACTATCAGGAGTGCGGCTGGGCTGGAGGCCTGGAAGGAGGAAAGACCAAGACTGCCCCAAGTGCCTCAGGGATGCTGGTGGACACCAGGAATGAGGAGTTACCCACGAGCAGCAGCTCAGTCCAGGGCCGTGTGCCTGTCAGGGGAGCTGGGGCAAGGGAGATGCAGGTGTGGGGCTGCTCACCCCAGCCCTCCCTGCCCTGGGTGTACACACAGGATGACAGGGCCATCCTCATTCTCCCCTTCCCAGTTGTGTCTTGAGCCTCAAAGTCAAGCTCAGCCTCATCCCAGGAGAGATTTTTGCAGAATAAACCAGGAAGCTCAGTTCAGAGCTCCTAGGCCCTGAAGAATCGGATAGTCTCACCCCTGGAGCTCCTGTCCATGGCGGGGGAGGTGCCTAGATGTGAACAAGGCACCCCCTCACAGCACCATGTGAGCCACGGGAGATGGCTCTGGGGGGATGCTGGGCAGGAAGACCTGGCAGCTGATGTGAGATCAGGGAGGGCTTCGTGGAGGTGAGCATTACACAACAGCCAGTGAGATTGAGGAGGACAGGGTACAGGAGGAAGAAATCCCAGGGAGAAGGCACAGCATGAGCATTGGGGGAAGTTTAGGGAGGGGGAGATCAGACAAGGGGACAATGAAAGGGTTGGTGGCCCATGTCCTGCTGCCTCAGGCCTCATGTGCAGATGGGGCTTCACCCTGTGTGCCCGAGATGTCTCCCAGGCTTTTGGCAGGGCTGAGGGCATGCCCTGGCTTCAAGGAAGCTCGTGTGTGTGGTTTAGGCTGGAGGCCAGGAAGCCAGGCCCGGGAGGCTGCTCCACGTGGTCCAGGCAGTAGAGATGGGCACAGAGGGCCAAGGGTGGACACAGAACTTGATCTACTGGATCTCACACTTGGGTGCTCTTCCTGCCTCCTGAGCTTCCAGGGACCAGGAGGACAAAGGGTGCCTCCACCCAAAGCTCTGCTCCAGGCCCCAGAGGGTCCCCTGGTGAGCTGGCCAGGCCCTGGCTGGGAGGGCAGGGCTAGGGGTATATGCCAGGCTGTAGAGTGGGGCTCCTTTCCAGGAGTGTGCCTGAATGCGAGGTCCCCAGGGGCCAGGTCAGATCCTGCCCAGGTGGCACCAGCCTCATGGGGGGCAGGGCAGGTTGGGAGGGGCACCAAAGAGAGGGATGGGGCTCCAGGAGCTCCCCTGGCCCCACCTGCCAGCCCCCCACTTCTGGAAGGAAGGGATAGACATGGTCTCAGTCCCCGACATGCCTCACCATGTTCCTGCCTCTCTCCGTCCCTCCAAACGTGGCTTGGCAGTGTCCCTGGCCCCATGGCCCTGCTTCTTAGAGGCAGAGTGTTCAGAGCCTGGGGGCAGGCCCAAGCTGCAAGCTTCCCTGGAAATACTCTCCAGGGATGGGGAAGGGGGATCTCCAGGATTTGGAGAGGTGGGGGTCACTGACCCAGGTGTGATCCTGAGAGCAACCTTTTCAGGGGAGTCGGGGGCTGTAGGGGGATTGACAGCCGGGGTCAGCCTCTAGCAACAGAGCTGCGGACACAGTGCTTTGTGGGCAGGGGTTTGCCTGGGTTCCTCCAACCAATGCCTGCTCTTACCTCCCTGCCCAGGATGGCGAGGTCATTGGCATCAACACGCTCAAGGTCACGGCTGGCATCTCCTTTGCCATCCCCTCGGACCGCATCACACAGTTCCTCACAGAGTTCCAAGACAAGCAGATCAAAGGTAAAGAGCTCACCTGGAGGGGGCCAGAGGCAGGAGCCACTCTCCCAGGGCTACAGCCCCTCAGCACCCCAGTCCTGGGACCAAGGCCCATCAGAGGTGCTGGGTGAACCTTGCTCACTACTGGACAGGTCCTCTCTGCCCACCCCAAAGCTGTGAGACCCCCAGGACAGCTTATCCTCAGCCTCTTTCAGGATCTTCCCCCCTGCCTATCATCAATTCATGGTCAGGTTCACCCCCTGCCCCTCCAAGGCTGTCTCCTTTTGGCTGGTGATCTCCGATCTCAGCTTCTACCATCAGCTTCTTGGAGTCCCTAAGCTGCTCTCATCTGGGCTGCTCCTTAGTTGTCAGGTGTTTCTTTCCTTCTATCCATCCTTCCATCCACTCACCCACCCACCCACCTATCCACCCACCTATCCACCCATCCATTCACCCATCCATCCATCCATCTGTCCATCCATCCATCCATCCTTTCACCCATCCATCCATCTATCTGTTCACCCAACCATTCACTCATCCATCTGTCCATCCATCCACCCGCCCACCCATCCACCCACACACCCATCCACCCACTCATCCATCCACCCACTCATCCATCCATCTCTCTACTCACCCATCTATTCACCCACCCACTCATCCATCCATCCACCCATCCATCCAATCATCCATTCACCCATCCATCCATTCATCTACCCACTCATCCACCTATCCACCCACCCACCCATCCATCCATTCGCCCTCCATCCACCCACACATTTCTACCCATCTACCCATCCATCCACCCACCCATTCATCCACCCATCTTTCCATCCACCCATTTACCATCCATCCATCCATCCACCCATCCACCCAGCCTTCACCCATTCATCTATCCACCTATCCATCATCCATCCACCCACCCACCCAGCCATTCATCCATCCATCCTCCCACCCACCCACCCATCCTTCTGTCTATCCATTCACCCATCCATTCACTCATCCATCCATCCATCCATCCATCCATCCATCCATCCATCCATCCATCCAATCACCCACACAATCGTCCATCCACCCACACACCCATCCACCCACCCACCCATCCATCCATCCATTCACCCATCCATTCACTCACTCACCGATCCATCCATCTACCCATCCATCCAATCATCCATTCATCCACCCACTCATCCACCCATCCACCCACCCACCCACCCATCCACCCATCCATCCATCCACCATCCATCTACCTACAACTTTCTATCCATCTACCCATCCATCCACCCACCCATCCATCTACCCACCCATCCATCTACTCTACCCACCCATCTTTCCATTCACTCATTTACCATCTATCCATCCATCCATTCATACATCCATACATCCATACATCCATCCACCTATCCATCCATCCACCCATCTGTCCATCCACCCATCTATCCATCCACCCATCCACCCAACCATTCGCCCATTCATCTATTCACCTATCCATCATCCATCCATCCATCTATCCACCCCCCCCACCCACCCAGCCATTCACCTGTTCACCCATTCACCCATCCATCCACCCATCCACCTGTCCATCATCCATCCATTCTATATCCATCCATCCACCCATCCATTCAACCAACCACTCATTTATCCTTCCACCCACCAATTCTTCCATCCATCCATCCATCCATCCATCCATCCACCATCCATCCATTTACCCATTCATTCATCCATCCATCCATCTACTCATCCATACATCCACTCATCCACCCACCTGTCCACCCATTCACCCACCTGTCCACCATTTCTTCCTTCCTTTTTTGCCTTTCTTGTTTCTTTCTCTCCTTCCTTCCACCCATCTACCCATCCACTCATTCACCTGTCTACCTATCCATCCATCCATCTGTCCACCCACCTGTCCCTCTATCCCTGTTCATCTATTCTTCCATCCGTCTACCCACTCCTGAGTACTCCCTCTTCCAGCGGGTGGCCCATGCAGATCACATGGCAGAATATCCTCTATGCCAGGGGAGCAGAGTCCAATACCCCGTCTTTGGAAGTCACCCTCCTTCAAGCCCCCATTTCCTCACCCCCATCCAAAAGGGATGCCCAGCCCACCCTGCCCACTCCTAGACTGCCATGAGCACCCATCTGGGAGAGGTCTTGCCAGGGCACTAGGCAACTCTCCCAGGTAAGAGCACACCCATTGCCTCCTTAAGTGAGCAGTTGCAGCCACCTTCCAGAGCAGGGCCATGCTTCCAATCACAGGGTCTTTCCTGGGGGCCTCCACCTCCCCGCCTTCTCTTCAGCCCTAGTGAGCTTCTCCCTCCTGCCATTGTGCCTCCCATGCCCACCTCCTGCCCAACACCCAGGCCTGACTCAGCAACTCACACTTCCACATTGCTTTGCTGTCTCCTCCCAGCCCCCTCACTGGCAGTTCATTGAGAGCAGGGGGCTTCCTCATGTTTGCCCCCTCCTCCATGACCCTGTCAGCCAAGCACATGGACCCCAGTGCAGCCAAGGCCGGTGCCATGAGGGCTGGTCACATGAAGAGCTGCTGTTGAGGATGCCGCCATTGTCCTTCTGTGTCCATTATGGGAAGACAATCTGGAGCCAGGCAGAGCCTGTGTTGCCCAAAGAAGCTGAAGTCTTCTACTCTTGAACAGTGAGGACCATCTAATCTCTTGAGCCCTTTTCCTGTTGGCTTCTAGGAAGCTCAGAACTAGATTCAGGGATGCACCCACACCCGTCCTAGCGTGCTCCTTTCCCTAATGACCGAGCCTTTCCTGTTGAATTATCCCATTCTCCATGGGTGCCTTTGACTTCGGCCTCCTTACTGGAAATTAGCGGAGCTGCAGTTTGCACACACTGAGCTATGAGGTGACTTTACTTGGAAGTGGATGATAGTGTCCTCTTCCCTTCTTGCCTCTCTCTTTCTCCTCCGAGACAGGATCCCCCGGGGCCTGGGTTTGCTCCTTTGTTTAACAGGGACTGTCCCAGTTAGTGCTGACCTCATCCCAGACCGCCTGGGAGACATCCCCTGTCCTCAGAGCCGTATCCCCTCCCCAAGGACAGCACAGACTAACTGAGGATCCTGATAAACCTTAGCGGCATGGCACATGAGCAATTTTAAAATCCTTCTCAAGTTGACTGGTGTTTGTACTTGCTTTTCTTTTTTATTTAATAAAATGCAATGATCCAAACCCAGTTAATCTAAAGTTCTTTGAAATGAACCATCTTTTTATTAAATCAAGGAGATGTTAAGTACTTTTCTTATTCTTGTCTGGGGGTGGGGTGCAGAGGCCTCTGGGGGGCTTTCAGGGTAAAGAGTGGCCACCATGCATGTTGGGGGAGCCCCAGGAGAGCTTGGGGTCCAGCCAGCCTTAGGACCAGAGTGTAGCCCTACATGGGGTGGTGTGGGGTGTTTGATTCATGGAGTGGGGCCGTTTGTGGGCATCTACCCCTCTGTGGATTATGGGGGACAGTGCAGTTCACAGGTGGGAGACCTCTGGCCTGGGGGGTAAACCCCTCATTTATCCTGTGGCCCACAAGCCAAGGGACAGCAGTAGGGAGGGGAGGGGACAGGGACAGGAGCATGAGCGTTCCCTGGTCTCAGACATCACCGAGTTCCCAGATCTTTGACATTACAGGATTCCCCGATCTCAGAGACCACAGGGTTCCTCGGTCTCAGAAGTCACAGGGACCCCTGGTCTCAAAAACCATAAGTTTCCCTGGTCTCAGAATTCACAGTGTTCCCCAGTCTCAGAGGTCACAGGGTCACTTGGTCTCAAAAGCCATAAGGTCCCCTGGTCTCAGGCCCCTGTGCTGGGTGGAGTCCTGAGTCCTTCCCAATAGTGGAAAAGGCTGGCAGAGGCAGCCCAGCCACCAGGCAGGAGCAGGGCCGGGAGCAGGATGGGCGGGGAGCCTGGTGGCCTGGTGCTTGGTGTGTGTTCTGCTCACCTCTTAAGTTCAAGGAGAAGAGGCTTTAGAGTCTCCTATCCTGAGCACAGCCAGTCCCGTTTTCCTCAGCTCCGGCCCAGAGGCATTACCCAGCCCCTGCTTTCCCAACTGCATGGTAGGTCTTAGTCGGAGGGGACCCCAGGCATTGTTCAAGTGCCGGCTCTGTGCCTTTGACTCCTGTGGACTGTGAGCCAGAGGTTTTCCCGTTTTCCCTCTAGCAGGGCGACGGGCCACAAAAATGCCCCCAGATGCCACAGATCAGAGTGTGGGGTGCAGGGAAGAGGCCGGGACAGGGCTGGGGCCTCGAGGGTGAGGGCTGCACGACGGGGCAGGAGACCTCTGAGGAGGTGACCCACCTCTGGCAGAGACTGTGGGAAGGGAGTGGGGCAGGCTCTGGAGATTGCAAGGGACTCCCAGGCAGTGGGAGCGGGAACGGCCAATGTCCCAGGTGGGCTGTGCAGGGCCTGTTGAGGATCCCATGCCCTGGATTTAGAAGTCAGCTAGAGAGTGATTCCCCCGGATTTACGCCTCCAGCCTGGCCCCTCCCACTCCGGACTCGGACGGGCAGCTGCTTGTGGGAGGGCCCCACCGATGTCCACGGGCAGTTCCCACTCAGAGCACCTGACAAGACCCCTACTCCTGCAGCCCCACCTGCCGTCCCCACTCAGTCACATCAGCCTTGTCCCTCTGTCCCTCTGGACTTCCCACATGCCTCATCTGCTGTCAGCAAGTCCACTGGTCCAGGCTTCAGGACACGTCCACCCCGGGCCTTGCCACTGCTCCGCCTCCACCTCCACCTCCGGGTCCAGTGCTGGGGCACTCACTGCCCTGGACCATCACCTCTCTGGGTTCCTCCGGATGCTGCCCCATCCCCCACAGACCCTCCCACAGCCAGAGAGGCCCTTTCAAAACTAAAGGCAGATCACGTCTGGTGATTCAAGATCAAATCCAAAGCCTTCCGGACCCAGTGGACCCAGGGGTCAGGCGTACCAGCCGGCTCTGACCCCATCTCCCACATGGCTTATTCATCAACTGTTCATCTTTGGTATGTTTAAATATTTGGCCCATTAAAAGCATTTAGGTTATGTGTGTTCTTATTAGTAGGTTGTGAGAGTTCTTTCTACCTTCCGGATAGGAATCCTTTATCAGATAAGCAAATTGCACATATTTTCTCCCAGTCTGTGGCTTGTCTTTTCATTCTCCGAACAGTGTCTTTAAAGAGCAGAAGTTTTGTAAATTTTGATGAAGTCTGTTTTCCCAATTTATCATGCATTTGGTGTTGTATCTACGAAGGCTTTGCTAACCCAAGATCAGAAAGATTTTTCTCCTACAATTTCTTCTAGAAGTTTTACTTTTTGAGGTTTCAGATTTAGGACTATGATCCATTTTGAACTAGTATATTTTTAAATCGTGCAAAGTATGGATCGAAGTTTGGGGGGTTTTTGTTGTTTTTGCCTTGGAAATTCAATTGTTCTAGCACCATTTGTTGCAAGACTGTTCTCTACTGAACTGCCTTCACACCGTTGTCAAAAAGAGAATGACCATATGCCATTCCAGCTATCTGTCTTTAGGCCAATATTCAGTATTGCACTGGCTCGATTACTGTGGCCTCACAGTAGGTCAAAAAGGCAGGTGATGTGAGTGCCCCGACTTTATTCTTCCTTTTCCAAGTTGCATGGGCTCCTCAGAGCCTTTGCATTTCTATATGAATTTCAGAATAAGTTTGTCAATTTCTATAAAAAGAAAAATAAAGCCTGCTGATGATCTGATGGGGATTGCATTGAATTTACAGATCAATTTGGGGAAATTTGGCATTTTAACAGTGGTAACTCTTCTGACCCATGAATACAGAATACCTCTCCATTTATTTATATTTTCTTTAACTTCTCTCTGCAATGTTTTATAGTTTTCAGTGTACTACTGGTTTTGAGGCATTTTTCATCAGATTTATTCTTAAGTATTTCTTAATTTTGATGCTATTATAAATGATGTATTCTTTGAAATTTCAGTTTCTGGTAGTTGGTTAAGAGAATATTCAAATTAAAATGATTTTTGGATGTTCACCATAAAAGATATCCTGTAAGCTCGATAACTCACTTACTGCTTCTAGAAACTTTTTTTGTAGATTCCATCAGATTTACTACATAGATGGCTATACAGTCTGGGAATAAAGACAGTTTTACTTCTTCCTTTCCAATCTGAATGCCTTTTTTTTCTCTTGCCTGGCTAGAATTTCCAGTAAAATATTGAATGAAAGAGGTAAGAGTGAACATCCTTGTCTCGTTCCTGATCTTGGAGAGAAAAACACTCAGTCTTTCACCATTGAGTATGATTGCTAGCTAAAAACTTGCATAGGTATCCTTTATCAGGTTGAAAAGTTCCCTTCTATTTCTGGTTTTTATTGGGAATGGATGTTACATTTTGTCAGAGGCTTTTTGTGCATCTCTGGAGATGATCATATGGTTTTTCTTTCTAGTCTGTTAATGTGGTAAAATGCATTGGTTGATTTTTAAATGTTAAACCAAGCTTGCATTCCTGGGATGAACCTCATTTATCACTTATTTATGATATATTATCCTTTTTTTTTTTTTTTTTTTTTTTTTGAGATGGAGTCTCACTCTGTCCCCCAGGCTGGAATGGAGTGGTGTAATCTTGGCTCACTGCAACCTCTGCCTCCCAGGCTCAAGTGATTCTCCTGCCTCAGCCTCCCATGTAGCTGGGATTACAGGTGCCTACCATCATGCCCAGATAATTTTTGTATTTTTGGTAAAGATGGGGTTTCACCACATTGGCCAGGCTGGTCTCGAACTCCTGACCTTAGGTGATCTGCCCACCTTGGTCTCCCGAAGTGCTGGGATTACAGGTATAAGCCACCATGCCTGGCTGTACTATCCTTTTTAATGTATTGTTGGATTTTATTTGTTTAAAGAATTTTTGTATCTGTTTTCATGAGGGATATTGGTCTAGTTTTCTCTTCTGGTTGTTGTATCCAGATAATGAGGTTAGAAGTAGTCACTCATTTTCAGTTTTTGGGTGGAGTTTGTATAGAATTAGTACAACTTCTTCCTTAAACATCTGGTAGAATTCACCAGTGAGATCTTTTGGGCTTGAAGTTTTTTTGTAGGAAGACTTTTTAACTCCAAATTCAATTTCTTTAATAGATGTAGTGCTATTTGGGTGATCTGTTTCTTCTTTAATAAGCTTTGGTGGTTTGGAAATTTCAAGAAATTTGCTTCTTTTATCTAAGTGATTAAATTCATTGATGTCAAGTTGTTCATAATATTCTCTTATTATTCTTTTAATATCTGTAGAATCTGTAGTGATGTCACCTCTGTAATTCGTGATATTGAAAACTGTGTCTTTTTGTCATGATCAATCTTGCTAAAGATTTATCAATTTTATTGATCTCAAAGAATCAGCTTTTAGTCTTTATTTTCACTGTTGTGTTTCTTTGACTTACATTCTTATCTTTATTTCATTGATTTATACTCTTGATTTCATTGATTCACACTCAGTTTTATTATTGCTTCACACTCAGCTTTATTGATTCACAGTCATCTTTATTATTGAGTCATTCTCAGCTTTGTTATTGATTCATATGCATCTTTATTATTGAGTTACACTCATCTTGATTCACACTCATCTTTATTATTGAGTCACACTCTGAGCTTTATTATTGATTCACACTATCAGGTTTATTATTGATTCACACTCTCAGCTTTAGTATTGACTTATACTCTCAGCTTTATTGAATCACACTCTTACCTTTATTATTGAGTCACACTGTCAGCTTTATTATTAATTCACACTCTCAACTTTATTATTGATTCATATTTTTAGCTTTATTTTTTTTTCTTCTGGTTATTCTGGGTTTTATTTGATCTTTTTCTAGTTTTTAAGATGGAAACTGAGGTTATTGATTTGAAACTTATTTTCTAATATAGGCACTTTAGTACTATTAATTTCCCTCTACCTCTACAACCTATGAATTTTAATATATTATACATTCATTTTTATTCGGTTGAACAGAGTTTCTAATTTCTCTTTTTACTTATTTGAAGATGAGTAATTTAGAGTGTTTTATTTAGTTTCCAAGTACTTGGGAATTTTCTAGATACCTATTGTTCATTTCTAATTGTGGTCAGAACTCTTTTTTTTTTTTTTTTTGAGATGGAGTCTGGCTCTGTCGCCCAGGCTGGAGTGCAGTGGCCGGATCTCAGCTCACTGCAAGCTCCGCCTCCCGGGTTTACGCCATTCTCCTGCCTCAGCCTCCGGAGTAGCTGGGACTACAGGCGCCTGCCACCTCGCCCGGCTAGTGTTTTGTATTTTTAGTAGAGACGCGGTTTCACCGTGTTAGCCAGGATGGTCTCGATCTCCTGACCTCGTGATCCGCCCGTCTCGGCCTCCCAAAGTGCTGGGATTACAGGCTTGAGCCACCGCGCCCGGCCATAGAACTCTTATATAAAATGAAAATTCTAAATTTATTGACTCTTGTTTATTTCTGGGTCTGAGACACCTGTTAAGTCACAGATTGGAGCAGCTCGGGGGACGGAGACAGTATCTCAGTGAGTTGTGTGTGCAGTGCCCCAGCCACAGGGCCTGGCAAATGGTTGCTACTCACTGGACGTTAGCAGTGAGTATTGTTTTGGGAAAGGCCAGTGGGAGGTGATGAGTTCAGTTCCAAGCAGGGAACATTTGGGGAACCAGCAGTATGGAAGCCAGAAAGGAGAGCCCCACTGGCCACTGGGGTTGGGATGGAGCTCAGCTGGGAGAGCAGATGTTGGAGCTCACGTGGTTGGATGCAGGATAGGGTGGACATGAAGCCACCTGTGGGGCGAGCACACTAGAGCTAGAATACCCCTCAGCTCCATGATGACAGTCAGGAGAGGGCAGCTTTGCTGGACCACAGGGGGACTGGGCTGGCTTAAGCAGAATGATACCTGCTGCTTCCTGGTCCTGCAGGGGAACTTCTGTCCTCTGCCTATCCCCTGAGGGAGGGTGGTGGCTTTTTGCAGCAGCCCTAACAGAGTCTCTCCGTGTTTCATTTCCAGACTGGAAGAAGCGATTCATCGGCATACGGATGCGGACGATCACACCAAGGCGAGTATCTGAAGAGTGCTGTCCCCTGCTGCCCCTTCCTCTCATCCCTCACCCTGGCCCTCCCTCCAGACCATGGCTGGCTGTGCTCGGCTCCTTGCAGGTACCCAGATGGGCCGATGCACTCAGGCCTCTGATCATTGCTCAGGCCGGTCCTTCTGCTTGGACCTTTCCCTCTTTGCCTTATAGATTCCTTCTGTTCTTTCAGGACGCCATCTCTTTCCAGTGGCTGCTATAACAAATTACTATAAGCGTGGTGGCCTAAAACAGCAGAAATGTGTTCCCTCTCAGTTATGGAAGTTGGAGGTCTGAAGTCAAGGGGTCAGCAGGGCTGCACTGCCTCTGGGGCTCCATGGAAAGCTACTTCCTTGCCCCTTCCAGCTTCTGCTGGCTCCAGGTGTCCTTGGCTTGTGGCTCTCTCCCTGCACTCTCTGCCTCTGTCTTCACTTGACCTTCTTTCTCTCTGAATATCTGTGTGCACATCTCTCTCTTGTTCCTCTTATGAAGACCTCCATCATTGGAGTTAGGGCTCGCTCTCAACCAAGAAGGTCTCGTCTCAAGATCTGCAACTAATGGCATCTATAAAGGTCCTATTTCCAAACAAGGTCACATTCTGAGGTTCTGGGTGTACATGAATTTGGGGGCACACCATTCTGCATTCTCAGGACACTCAAGTGGGATAAGGTGCCTCTTTGTAGCACACAGAGCCCTGGCCTCCCTCCCCAGCCTTGAACTCATCCTGCTGTGTCGGAATCACCTGTGGTGGGACTGCCCCACCCCATCCTGCCTCCTCGGCTGTCAGCTCCTTGGGAGCAAGGACTGTGACCTGCTCATTCCTCCACTCTGCCCCAGTACTAGGTCCACCGCAGAGCAGGTGCCTAGAAATGCTGAATGAGTGCAAGAAAGAAGGGGCTGGGGGAGAGGAAGCGGGGGCAGGATAGAAGGGAGGCTGGAAATGCAAAGTTGTGCTTCAAGGTTTGAAGAAGGGAGAGGTCACTGCATTGGGAGCTTAGGAAGAACTGGAGAATACTCAAGGGACCATTCAAACTACACAGTCCCTAAAGCTGTCATTCCTCCTGTTTCACCAACTCTGCTAATCTAGGGGTGACATTTGAAAAAAATTATAATCAACGTTCAGTACACCAATTTATCTTTTGTTTCTTTCTGTCTGTCTCTTTTATCTGTCTGTCCATCCCACCTCTGTCCAGTCTTCTGTCTGTCCATTCCATGACTCAGCATTGTCTGTTCATTCCATGACTCAGCATCGTCTGTCCATACCATGACTCAGCATCGTCTGTCCGTTCATGACTCAGCATTGGCTGTCCATTCCATGACTCAGCATCGCCTGTCTGTCCATTTCCCCTTCTATCCACCCATCCATCATCATTCCTCCTTCCATCCATCTATCTATCCTTCCGCCCCTCCCCACACCTGTCCACCCACTCTTTCCTCTCTTCACGCTTCTAACCAGCCATCACTACCATGTTTCTCTTGAGAAGCACATCTGGTAGGGGACACAGAGTGGCCAGTGGTGGGACAGGGCAGTGTGGGGGCCCAGAGGAGGCTCCTCTTCTGGCCTGGTGCTGGAGGGAGGGAGGGGCAGCTTCACACTAGGGAGTTGGGCAAAGGCTCAGAGGAGGGGCCTTGACAGCAGACTCTTTCCAGCCTGGTGGATGAGCTGAAGGCCAGCAACCCAGATTTCCCAGAGGTCAGCAGTGGAATTTACGTGCAAGAGGTTGCGCCGAATTCGCCTTCTCAGAGGTAGGCTCTGCCAGAGGCGACAGGGAGATTGCTGGAGGCATGGGGCAGGTGTGAGGTCTGGGCTGGGACTGCCCCACTGACCTCATGTGACCTTGAGCTTCCCAGCAAAGTGACGGGGAAGGGGCAGGTGAATTATAGTGTGTCTGCTAAGCCAGGGGAGGCTGGAGAGCTGAATGGTCCCTAGAGCCCTGACCATATCCATCCTAAGTCCACAATGTCATTTCCTTCAAGAAGCGGAGACTGAGGAGTACCTGTTGGGCTAAGAGCCCACTCTAAGCCAGACTCTCTCACCAGCTGGGGACCAGCCTGAGTCCTGGGTCTTTCTGGAACTCACCTTCCTCATTGTAAAATGGAGATAATTCAGTCTTTTTTTTTTTTTTTTTTTTTTTTTTTGAGACAGAGTCTCACTCTTGTTGCCCAGGCTGGAGTGCAGTGCCGCAATCTCAGCTCACTGCAACCTTCGCCTCCCAGGCTCGAGCGATTCTCCTGCCTCAGTCTTCTGAGTATCTCGGATTACAGGTGCCCGCCACCACACCCTGCTAAGTTTTTTTTGTATTTTTAGTAGAGACACGGTTTCACCATGTTGGCCAGGCTGGTCTTGAACTCCTGACCTCAGGTGATCCGCTTGCCTCGGCCTCCCAAAGTGCTGGGATTTCTACCCCCAGGAGACTTTGTAGATGAAATGGATAAAGCACTGCTTTCTTTGAAGTCTTCCAGTACTAGAAAAATGTTAAGCGTTGCAACACCATAGGCTGAGGCAGGCGTGCAGCAACACTACCACATGCTGGCATGGCTGAGCCACCCCCAGGAAGGGCTCTGAACCAGTTGCCTCCCCTCCTTAGCCTCGGTCTTCATCTGCACTGGGAAAAATCCATGTATAAGTGGATCCACACAGTTCAAACCCATGTTGTTCATTGTTCAAGGGCCAACTGTACTGTGCGTCCTCAGAGGTTAGGCTTGAGGGTGGGAGGCCCTGCCTGACCTTCTGCGATGAGCAGAGATGGCACACGTGCCCTGCCCGCAGCAGGCCTGCAGTAA
The DNA here is from genome assembly GCF_002776525.5 of Piliocolobus tephrosceles. Taxonomy (NCBI): domain Eukaryota; kingdom Metazoa; phylum Chordata; class Mammalia; order Primates; family Cercopithecidae; genus Piliocolobus; species Piliocolobus tephrosceles. The sequence continues at coordinate 180,236,848 of NC_045436.1, forward strand.
AAATTGTTGAGATGGTGTAAGATTTTCCACACGCATCATCTCAGTTAATCCTCACTGCAGCCAGGGATTCGCAGGCTCTTGCCCTTACCCATTTTACACATGGAGGGACTGAGGTTTAGAGAAGTTACTCTTCCAGGTCACACAGCCGGCATGTGTGGGTCCTGATGCTGGTGCCCACGCAGCTGAGCATGATACCATCACCTTCCTTCCTGGCAGTGGGGAGGTCTCAGTGAGCCTCATGCAGAAGGAAGGCTGGCCCCGCGAGCTCTGCCTCTCACATTTGTAACTGCGGTAACAGCAGAACCTACTCCTGGGCCTTTGTAATTTGCAAAGTACATTTCCACATAGGACTGTAGACCTGAAAACTGAGGCTCAAGGGGACAGAGTGCCTGGCCCAGCTAGAAGGGCTGCAGCGGGATCTTGAACCCTCCCTTCTGAGGCATGGGAGAAGCAGTTTGAAAGGTCGTTTGCCTGTCATGTGACATTGGATTTCTTCTGGTGTGAGAGCTTTGGGGCCAGGGCACTGTCCTTTCCCATCGAAACGACTTTTGTTGAAATGTTGTCATTGACCCTGACTGTGCCTTGTCCTGGGTTGTGCCTGTGGAGGCTGTGGGTGGTGACCCCGTCTCTCCTGTTGGCAGAGGCGGCATCCAAGATGGTGACATCATCGTCAAGGTCAACGGGCGTCCTCTGGTGGACTCGAGTGAGCTGCAGGAGGCTGTGCTGACCGAGTCTCCTCTCCTGCTGGAGGTGCGGCGGGGGAACGATGACCTCCTCTTCAGCATCGCACCGGAGGTGGTCATGTGAGGGGGCGCATTCCTCCAGCGCCACGCACCAGAGCCTGCAGATAACGGAGGGCACCGCTCCCCGAGATCAGGACGAAGGACCACCGTCGGTCCTCAGCAGGGCAGCAGCCTTCTCCTGGCTGTCCAGGGCAGAGCGGAGGCTGGGCTTGGCCAGGGGCCCGAATTTCCGCTTGGGGAGTATTGGATCCACCTCCCAGTGCAGGGAGGGAAGCCCAATGTCCCCTTGTACAGATGCTCCTGAAAGTCACTTCCAAGTTCTCGGAATATTCACAAAACTGCCTTCCCTGGAGGTCCCCTCCTCTCCTAGCTTCCCGCCTCTGCCCCTGTGAACACCCGTCTGCAGTACCCCCTGTTCCTGCCCCTCCTACTGCAGGTCTGGGCTGCCAAACTTCTTCCCCACTGACTAACGCCCACCTGACCTGAGGCCCCAGGTTCCCTCTGCCCCAGGACTTACCAAGCTGTAGGGCCGGGGCTGCTGCCTGCCAGCCTGGGGTCCCTGGAGGACAGGTCACATCTGATCCCTTCAGGGTGGGGGAGGTCCAGCCCGGAGCAGGCACTGAGTGAATGCCCCCTGGCTGCGGAGCTGAGCCCTGCCCTGCTGTGAGGTTTTCCTCCCCAGGCAGGCAGGAGGCCACGGGGAGCACGTGGAAAGTTGGCTGCTGCCTGGGGAAGCTTCTCCTCCCCAAGGCGGTCATGGGGCGGCCTGCAGAGGACAGTGGACATGGAACTGTGGGGTGTGAGGACTGAGCCAACTTCCCGTTCCCACGCAGCTCTGGGATGCAGCAGCTGCTCGTATGGAAGTGCCGCCCAGAGGCAAGCGGGCCCCCTCATCCAGGGAACAAGTGTGTCTTAAGGGGCATTTGTGAGCTTTGCTGTAAAACAGATTCCCAGTGTTGCTTGTACTGTATGTTTCTCTACTGTATGGAAAATAAAGTTTACAAGCACATGGTTCTCAGCCAGCAGGGCACTGGGGCAGCCTGCCCACCACTGGCCAGGGTTCTTCTGGGGATCCATCTAACACATGACTGGGTATACCTGCAAAGACACGGGCCTTTAAAGGGTTTCTATGACAGCCGAGCACTAGGGCACACCAGGCCTCAGGATCATGTGGCTCTGCGGAGGGCCGGCTCCAAGTCAGGCAGCCCTGCTCAAGTCCTGGCTCCTCCACTTACTTCCAGCTTCATGGTCTTGGGCAAGAGATGTCCCTCTCCCTGCTGTGGCCTCTGCCTCTGCCTCTGTCCAACGGGAAGGCTGGCTCTGCTGCGCTGACCTCCTGGTTGCCCCGGGATGCAAGGTGACGGGTGCAGCACTTGGGAAGCCACCCAGCTTACGGGGAGCTCCCACTAAGCCCCACTGTGCATGTCTGGTCACATGAAGAGCCCTTTCCCACATCTGTGCTATTTCACCCTCCCTGCCACCCACCCGGCCATGGGTAAACTGAGGCAGAGAGCGATTTCAACGAGCAGGAGGTCCAGGGACACTGCCTAGAGTAGCTGGAAGCGGAGCACTGGGAGCTGTGAACTTGCCCCCAACCCTCTGCTCCACCCAGAGTGGGCCACCCCCACCAGGCCCCGAGCCACTCTGGCCCCATCTAGGCTTCCATCTACCTGCCAGGCTCAGGCAGCCATGTCCACCCTCCAGGCCCTGCTCTCACTCCCACCTGTGGCCTGGGCTCTCCACACACACAGTGGCCCCAGAGAGTAGGCCCTTGTCCCTGAGTCTTTGGGCCCTGGCTAAGAGGAGCCTATTGGGTGTTGGGGGGCTGAGGTCGGGAAGAGGGCGTGGAGAGCTGTGACCTTACCAATTATTGGAGAGGTGAGCACTTGCGAGAGTGTCAGGGGCCACCAGGGAAACCATGACCCCCGTTCCCACAGCTCTTCCAAATCTGAAGGGTCAGGGGTCACTAGTGATTTCTGGGGTCCTGTGGGTTCTGGGGGAACTGGGTCTGGGGATTCTGCCCATTCACACGGTCCCTGCATCAGTGCCCATCACATGAAGCCACTTCTCCCTTGACAACTGTTCCCACCTTGTGGGAGACAAGCCCTGACACCCCAGCTCAGACCTCCTTCTCGACCCCGTGTCTGCCCCGCAAATGCCTCGGGGGAGAGTGGACCACAAACCCACCCGCTCACTCACAGACGGGCTGTGCTCTCCTGGCTCTGTCTGGGTCGCATTCACCTTGCAGCCTGGCTTCGGAGTCCCGAGATCCGTTGTGGGGGCCTGAGGAGCACAGCGGGGCTGTGAGGTCAGGAGGCTGAGCTCAGATGACCCTCTGAGCCTTGGTTCCTCCACCTGTCAAATGGAGATAATGTCGTTTTCTTTCTTTCTTTTTTGAGATGGAGTTTCACTCTGTCACCCAGTGGTGTGTTCTTGACTCATTGCAACCTCCGCCTCGCGGATTCAAGCGATTTTCCTGCCTCAGCCTCCCAAGTAGCTGGGACTGCAGGTGCCCGCCACCATACCTGGCTAATTTTTGTGTTTTTAGTAGAGACGGGGTTTCACCATATTGCCAAGTGACCTTGTGATCCACCTGCCTTGGCCTCCCAAAGTGCTGGGATTACACGTGGCTCACGGCCACCGTGCCTGGCCCATGATGATGTTTTCTTAACAGTTTGGGTTCCAATGAAGGAGATAAACTGGCTGTGTGAGCGCTGAATTAAACAGTGTGAGGAGGATCCTATTCACACTCTTCACACTCCAGGCCAGAATGTGCCCCCGAGATGTTGCCTCCTACCACCCTCCTGCTGTCTGCCCCTGGCTTCGAATGACCATGGCCTCCGGATGCCCATCTGTGAAGCGGGGAGCTGGGACGGGGGTCTCTGAGCTTGGGAGTGAGCAGGCCTGGGCTGTGGTCCCAGTTCTGACACCCTCGAGCTGACCTCTGTGGAGACCTTCAGCTCTGGGCTTCTGCATCCAGGAGGCCTGTGGCTGCCACCTCCAGAGGAAGAGGGACAGTGACACTCAGACAGCCCTCCCCTGATGGGGGGTCACCCTGTTACCCACCCCGGCTGGCCCTGTCGTAGTGGGAGGTTGAGACCTCTGTCCTCCCAGCCCCCGAGACCTGACTGTTCCCTCCGGGCGGAGCTGCCTCCCTGGCTGCCTCTCCAGCTGCACTCGGTAAAAAACAACCTTTGCAGAACCCGCCAGCTGCTGTCCCGCCATTGTGCAACCCTCTGGCTCCTGTGCAGTTCCAGCTGCTGGGCCGCCACCCACCCCTCCGCGTGTCCCGTGAAGATGTAAACAGCGTGCTCACAAGGCCAGCGCCCGCCAGGAGGAGCACCCTGCCCCAGGCTGGGTCCTCAGTGAACACCTGGAATCCCACAGGCACAGGTCCCCATGTCCCAACACCCCACATGACAGAGGCAGAAACTGAGGCCTGGAGAGGGTGAGGACCTGTTCCAGGTCACACGTGAGCCAGTGGCCGGGCTCCAGGTAACCAGAGCTGGGCTTCTGTCTGTCCCATCAGGCAGCCATGGTGCAGCTGCTGCAGGACAGACCTCCACTGCCCTGAGGCGGGGCCCAGTCAGTGCCTCCAGGAGGGCAGCCCTGCCTCCCACAGCTCACCTGTGGGTCACACATCTTCCTTCCAGAGTCCCTGCCTGCTCCCTCTGGGGTAAGTGGGTTCAGAACAGAGGAGCACAGATGGAAATTTCAGAATGGGTCAGAGCTAAAGGAGTAGAGGAGAGCCTGGGGCTGGCACCCACACCTGCTTCATTCCTTCTGACCATTCCCTCTGTGCTGGGCCAAAGAATGGTCTCCAAAGGCATCCATGTCATGACTCTCGGAGCCCTGGAATGTCTTATATGGCAAAAGAGACTTAGCACATGTGATCAAGGCAAATAGCCTGATCCTGATTGTAGGATGGGCCTGATGTGACACACGGGTCCTTATAAGAGGGATGCAGAAAGAGTCAGCAGAAGTTAGAAAGTGGGATGATGGAGCGACAGGTGAGGGCTCTGTGGGGGTGCCTGAGAATGCAGAGGACCTTCTAGAAGCTGGAAATGCAAGGAAAGCAAGGAAATGGTCCCTTCAGAGCCCCCAGAAGGAGACACCCCACTGACTCCTTGACCTTAGCCTAGACAGACTGACTGTAGACTCCGGCTTCTCAGGACTGTGAGAGAAGGAGTGTGTGCTGTGTTAGTCGGTGAGGTTCATGGTCATTTGTTATGGCAGCCACAGGAACCGCACCTGCTCTTCAAGCTGGTCTCCAACTTCACTCCCTCCAGGAAGCCCCACCCTGCCCGCGCCGAGGGCCTGGGGACCCTTTAGGGCCCTCGTGGTCTCCGGTTTCTGGCTTATTTGCTTGTTCCTCTGGATGTTGACTGCTTCTTGCTTCCCCACCCCCTAGAAATATTGGCTCCAGGAGCTCGTGAACTTTGCTTAAACCCCAGCCATGTCCCCAGAGCCAACCCCAGCGCTGGGGCAGAGCAGGTGTTCAGTGAATGGGTCTTAGTTTGAATGAGACTCGTGGGCTTGAAAGTTCATCTCAGCTCTATAACTCTGGGGCCCGTGTTGCCATGTCACTCCAAGCAAACCCCAAAATCCAGTATCCAGGAAGGCCAGGATGCCAGGCATGGGAAGATGTAGGAAGAAGAGGTGGGGGTGGGAGGAAAATGGCCCCACTCTCCTCATAGCTACTGATTCTCTAAGACTCAGGATCCTCTCTGAAAGTGGAGGAGCAACCTTCACTCTGCAGATATCCCCTCCGAAGGAGCAGCCCATGTGCTGCCCTGCACCCATGCAGCTGTCACTGAGCCCCTCTCCCAGGACCTCTCCAGGCTCCAGGGATACCCCAGGCAGGAGAACCTCCAAGGGGAAACCCCCTCTCCTCTTTACCTCGCCAGTTCCTGCCTCTGTCCCACTCCCTCCTCTCACTTTGGAAGAAGAGACCCCTCCTCCCTGGGCTCTGGGGCCACCCTCCATGGCTCCCTAGAGGAAAAGAGCCCTTATCTCACCTCTCACCAACTGAGAGCTGCCCTCTCCCTGAGCTGCCCAAGTCCTCTCCTCTGATGTTTTATCATCACCCCACACAGTGGTCACAATCCGCACTCAACTTCCTGTCCCCAGAGAGCTCCCTTTTGCCTTCTGGGGTCCAGAGGAGAGGTCACAGGTTGGCCATCTGCAAAACACTCCCTAACCTGCCATTCTCCTTTGATAACTGTTCACACGTTGCAGGGTACGGGCCCTGACACCTCAGCTCAGATCACCTTCTTGACCTCCAGTGTCTACCCGAAAATGCCAGGGAAGGAGGCAATCACCTTGAGAAGTAGGACGTCAGTGACCTTTGTGGGGAGAGAGCTGTCAATGGGATGGGCTGAAGGGAAGTTTCAGGGAGTCAAGACTTGGGTGCTGGTCATCTGGGGTTTGCTTTATGATAGGGCATTGGACTGTTACGTTTCTCTGCAAATTCTCCCAAACCAGCAAGCCCAGCCCTTCAAACTCAGGCAAGGCAAACGTCAGAAGGATGTGCACAGCACACACAAGTATGTGTGCTCACAGCTCACATGTGTGTGCACACTCAGATGCATGTATGCATGGCACAGCACATGTGAGTGCAAACACAGCTCACCTGAGTACACATACACTCAGATACATTTGCGTGGCATAGCACATATAAGTGTGTACACTTCCACCTCACATGAATTTGCACGCTCGGATGCATGTGTGCATGCCACAGCACATGTGCGTATGTACACTCAGAACTCACATGAGTTCATGCATGTGTGCATGGGCACAGCACACATGAGGTGAACTTTCTAAAAGCTGACAGATATGCTTGAAACAGTTTTATTTTTTCAAAATCATTTTTACTGTCAAGTGTGGCACGTATAACAATGTGCCACAGACCTAACAGTCCAATGCACTATCACAAAGCAAACCCCACATGACCAGCACCCAAGTCCTGACTCCCTGGAACTTCCCTTCAGCCCATCCTATCAACAGCCGTCTTCCCACAAAGGTCACTGACGTCCTGCCTCTTGAGGTGATCGCCTCCTTCCCTTTATAGTTTTGCCACCTAAGCATGCATTGCTAAGCACAGTTGCATGCTGCCTGCATTTTTGACATGAAATTACACAGATGTACTCACTTGCATCTGGCTTCTGCTCAACATTACACTTGTGAGATTCATCCATGTTGATGTGTGCAGCTGAAGGCTACCAATGTCCACCATTGTATAGTATCTGCTCTGGGAACATATGGCAATTCCTTTACCTGGTCTCCCATTGATGGCCACTTGGGGTGTTTCTAACTTGGGGCTATGGCGCATCATTATGTAACATCCTCATACGTGTGTCTTGTGACTTGTGCAAGTATCTCCGTTTGGCATACTTCTAGGACTGAAGCTGCTGGGCCATATAGTACACATATATTCGGTTTGGGTAGAAATGCAAACTTTTCAAAATAGTTTGACTAACTTGCACTCCCAACAGCAGTGTGTGTGAGTTCCTGTTGCTCCACATCCTCACCAACACTTGATGCTGTCATTCTCCGATGTGAGGCATTCTGTGGGCATGCAGTGGTAACTCATGGATTTCGATTTGCAATTCCATGATTCTTAATGAGGGAGGTCTGGCAACTTCTCAAGTACTGTATTTATTGGTCATTTAGATGTCCTCTCTGGAGCAGTACCTGTTTGAGTCTTGCCCATTATTCTCCTGAGTTGCCTTTTTCTTACTGTGTGGCAGGAGTTGTTTTATATACTGTAGAAATGAACTCTTTGTTTTATGTATTTAAAATGTCTTCTCTTGTGGATATATCTGGAAAACATTACGCTAAGTGAAACAAGTCAGCCATAGAAGGACAAATACTGCCTGATTCCTCTTATATGAGGCATCTAAAACAGTTAAAAGTGTAGAAGTAGACAACACAATGGTGGTTACCATGGGATGGGAAGAGAGAGATATGAGAAATTGCTGTTCAATGGTTATAAAATTACAGTTACACAAGAGGAGTAAGTTCTAGTGATCTATTGTTTAACATGGTTTCTATAGTCAGCTATATGGTACTATATACTCAAAATTTTGTTAAGACGGTAGATTTATTTTCTGTTCTGTGGGAGAGTTTGTATAAGGTTGGCATTCTTTCTCTCTTAAATGGCAATATAACTGACATCTGTTCTTGGAGTCTTCTTTGTGGAATGGTTTAAATTATGGATTTAATTTTTTTGAATAGTTATAGGACTATTTAGATTTTCCATTTCTTCTTGTGTCTGTTTAGGTAAGTTGTATTTATCTGGGAATGTGTTCATTTCACCTAAAATGTCACATGTATCAACATAAACTTGTGTATAATTTCCTCTTTTTATTTCTTTAATGTCTTCAGTTTCTCCAATTATGTCTCCATTTTCATTTTTGACTTTCCTATTTGTTCTTTCTCTCTCTCAAGTTTTATCAGGGGGTTATAAATTTTATTGCTCTTTAAAGAACCAAATTTGGATGTGTTGATCCTTTTCGCTGTACATTTGCTTTCTATTACATTAATTTCTGCCCTTACCTTTATTATTTCTTGTCTTCTACTTTCTACTTTGGGTTTAATTTGCCTCTCAAGAAGAACTTTAATACATATGCTGAAAAATATAAATTACTCCTTAGCACAGCTTTAGCGGTATTACTCATTGGGTTTTTCTGGACTTCTACTAGACAAACGTTGCCCTCCTAGGTTGTTCTAGAATCAACATAATATTTTTTTTTTTTTTTTTTTTTTTTTTTGAGACAGAGTCTCGCTCTCTCTCCCGGGCTGGAGTGCAGTGGCCGGATCTCAGCTCACTGCAAGCTCCGCCTCCCGGGTTTACGCCATTCTCCTGCCTCAGCCTCCCGAGTAGCTGGGACTACAGGCGCCCGCCACCTCGCCAGGCTAGTTTTTTGTATTTTTTTTAGTAGAGACGGGGTTTCACCGTGTTAGCCAGGATGGTCTCGATCTCCTGACCTCGTGATCCGCCCGTCTCGGCCTCCCAAAGTGCTGGGATTACAGGCTTGAGCCACCGCGCCCGGCCTTAGAATCAACATAATATTATGTTTAGAGTACAAAATCTGGAACCACACAATCTGCATTTGTATTTCAGCTCTGAAACTTTCTAGCTATGTGGCCATTGCCAAGTTAGTTAATTTCTCTTTCCTCAGTTTTCTCATCTGTTAAATGGAGATCATTATAATTCTCACTTGGAGAGTGAATGATTAAACAGTATATGATACCCACTCAAAATATGCCTTTAGATATTACCGTTTTATTACTCCGAGTTTTCTACCTCTTCGCCTTTGGCTATATAAATTCAGAAAGATTACCTTGACTTTTCCTTCTATTTTAGTTTTTTCATGAACTCCTTCTTATCCTCAGATTGCTTCTTTCAGAAAATTTTTATAGTAGCCTATTCTCATTTTATGGATACAAAATCTGAAATCTCTCTGGGGATAGTAATTAATATGTTTTCAATACAACTTGTCAGAAAGCACGGTGGGCTATGTTTTCTCCACAGCTCTTGTCCACCCCAGACTGCCTTCTGGCCACTGGTCTTACTCTAGGGTCTGCTGGTCCTGTGTGTCTGTTTGAACATATGGCTGGGGGACCTGGCAGATTCAGCTAAGCACCTGTGTGGGTTTTCTTGGACATCTCTAGTCTCTGTCCTGAAAGAGAAGCTGGCCTTGACCTGTGGGTGCCGGGCAGGTGTGTCTACCACCAGGTTTCACTTGAGGGGTCACCCGAGGGGAGAGGGCACGGAGGCTGCCTTCCAATCCCCGATGAGGAACGCCTTCCTTTGAAATGTCGACCCTTGCCTTGAGACCTGGCATCTCCAGGAGAGCTGGAGAGCTTCTTGCCACCACCCAGTTCAGCTCATCTGCAAACGAAGTGTCAAATCCACCTGTGGGTTTTCTTTCCCTCTTCCCACTCCATGCTCCAAACCTGCAAACCTCAGGAGGCCCTGCTGTGGTGCTGGTCTCCTGGTGCCTCTACAGCCTCCTTTCCCCGTTCCTTCAGCTGCGGCTCCTGCACTCTCAACTGAGATGCATCGTCAGAATCTTCAGTTGGTGTAAGCCCCCGTTCAGAGCCAAACCCTGGCTCTGTCAGGTTTAGCAATCTCTCTGAGCCTCAGTTTCCCTATCTGTAAAACAGAGTGTTTAATATGCATCTCACAGAGTTGTTACAATTACCTGATCCTCCTCGCCTCTGGCCTGATGCATGTCTTGGTGAAACTAGAAAAAGCCTCCTGTTCCCCAAGACACCTTCCTGCCATTGCTGAGGAGATTGCAGGGGCAGATGTACAGCATGCTCTGACCTTGAATGTGAATGGCATGGTCTAAGGAGGGCCTCCTGGATATGACAGATGTGGACATGTCTGAGGGCCCAGCCACAGCAGGCACCGCAGAGCTGCTGTCCCCACTCCTGCTTACCGTTTCCTTTCCAAACAGACCCGTTGTGCTGCTCCTCCACTCTCCCGTGGCTGACGGCATCCCCGGGGCTCCTGGCGCTTAAGCAAGGGCGCAGGTGACACCACACTTCATGTTTCGTTGGCCACACCTGAGTCTCTGGATGGCAGAGTGTAGGCATGGCAGGTTCCCGCCACACACGCAGAGAGAATGTGCCCCTGCAGGGCCTCCTCACCACCTGCAAGGCTGGGCTCTGTACCAGCGCCTGGCAATGTGAGAAGCTCAGGAAGCTGGGGGCAACTCCAGCCAAGGTGGCCGGAAAGGGTCTTTGTATATTTTCACATTCACTGAAACGAAGCAAAGCCTGCTTTTAGAGAGTTAGTGACCTGAAACGTGATTGCAAGGTTACTGAGGAGTACGGCATCTTTCCAAACGTTTCCCTTTGCGTCTGTGCTGTGGCTCCGCCTTCCCTCCAGTTCAGCCCTGCTCTGAGGCTGACTCAGAGACCAAGGAATGCTCCTTGCTATGTGTACCCCTACCCCCCCCACCTCCAGATGCAGCTTTCCTCACCCTGCCTCAGGTCCACAGGAGCCCCGGAGAACATGAGGGGCTTGAGACACTTTGGGTAAATTTCTTCCTCGGCTCGGCTTCGTGGGCCAGCTAATTTTAGAGTCCCCTCCACAGTCAGTTCCCAGGATTCATGCATTCCCAGCCAGGTCTCCTCTGGCCCAGGCACCTGCCCAGCTCCTTCTCCACACGCCCAGCTTCTTTCTGTCATTCCAACACCAGGCCCCCCTGCGACCACGCCCTGCTGTGGCCAGTACCTCTGCAACCAGGACACCTGCGATGGCCCCCTCCCTGCAACCAGGCCTCCTGTGATGCCCCCCAACCCCTGCTGCAAACCAGCGCCCCTGTGACAGCCCCCTCCTGGAAACCAGGCCCCTGGCAATGCTCCGCCCTGTAAACAGGCACCCCTGGGATGAGGCCTCCCACCCCCGCCCATGACCAGGCCCCCTGCATTCTCAGCCCCTTGCCCATCTCTCCTCCTGCCTGCCATCGGCTTTCCCTGCAGGGGATATCACCCCCCAGGACCCTCTTCCTCCTTATGCTCAACAGTGATGATAGTCTTGTTGTGGGTCGACAGGTGTGCAGAATAAATGCCATGTTGTGGAATCTTGGGGAAAGAAGACCTGGCGGGAGCTGAGGGCCAGGCACGTGTGAGCATTTGTACACACGCTGTCTAGGACAGGGGCCCCAAGCCGGGCCTGAATCAAGGATTCTGGTGTGAGTGATTTATTGAGAGGTGATCCCTGGGAGCCCTAGTGGGAGAGCGGGGAAGCGAGACGGTGACGGAAGGGAGCCCACGTGCCTTCTTCAGGCTGCCCTGGTGGGTGCCCAGGCACTATCCTTCTGCGACCTCTGCGGTAGTGTGTGGGACACACAGCAGCCTCGCCCACTGAGGGGAGAGGGAGTTGGGTGTTCCTCCTCCACTCCTGTCATCCCTGGCCAAGGGCTGCTCTAGAAGACGTGGCTGGCCCAGCCCCTCCAGCAGGCCCTGAGTGAGCACAGAGGGGAGGACCCAGGCAAAGAGCTACAGCACTTGCAGTAAGACACGGTTAACAGGGTGGGGCGATGGGTGCGTGGAAACCCCACAGGCAGCATCTGCAGCACAGGACACCCCCGCGGGAACGCACACCTGACTTGCTTCAATGCATTAGATGTTCTGCAGCGTCAGAACCCACAGTTTAACCTCTTTTCACCTTGTTTATATTTTAGATAGGAACATTTTAAGATCATGAAATATTTCAAGCACATAGCAAATAGAAAATGTAGTTAACCTATGAATCTATCATCCGGCCTGTCACACTGTTGCATTCTGATAATGAAATATCTAAAATACGCCACAGTCTCGGTTCTGATTTCTGTCACCTGCCATTGGTTCTGCCAGCGGGTTCTATTGTGGTAGGGGCAGAAGCATGCCAAAGTATAACTGCCAGCCTTGTAGGCAAATGGTCTTTTCTCTCTAGGGGCTTTTACAGTTCTCTTGTTAGGCTGTCACCGTGGCTCATGCCTATAATCCTAGCACTTTGGGAGGTCGAGGCGGGAGGATCACCTGAGCCTAGGAGTTGGAGACCAAACTGGATAATATAGGGAGATCTCGTCTCTACAAAAAGATTTAAAAATTAGGCACGAGCCTGTAGTCCCAGCTACTTGGGAGGCTAAGGTAGGAGGATCACTTGAGCCCAGGAGGCAGAGGTTGCAGTGAGCTGTGATAACACCACTGCACTCCAGCCTGGGCAACAGAGTGAGACCCTGTCTCAAAAAAAAAAAAAAAGAAAGAAAAGATTCTCTGTCTTCAGTGTTTCAGCTTTGTCACAACGTGATTATTTATGGCTTTCATTTGTTCTGAAAAATGTTTGGTTATTGTCCTTTTAATATTACTTATCCTCATGTTAAATACACCATAGTACATACATGTAACAGACCCCAATGTTACATACACATAACAGACCTCATCCTTCTCAGAAGGGATTTCCCAGGCCAGCCATTTATCCGGGGCAGATGTCTGCAAACTGCAGCCTGCAGACCACATCCAGCACACAGCCTGTTGTTATATGGCCCAGGAGATAAGACTGGTTTCTGTATGTTTAAAAGGTTGTTAAAAGAAGGAGGAGGAGGAGAGGGAAGAGAAAGTGGAAGTAGAAGGTGGAGAGGCGGAAGGGGAGGAGGAGGGGAAGAAGAAAGAGAAAAATATTGGCAGAGGCTGGACACAAACTTCACGGTCTGACACTCTACCCGGCTGCTTGCAGAAGAGCCACTCTAGGACTCTGACTCTCCTCATCAAACACCTTGCCAGCATCCTTCCATGCACCCTTCCACATCTTCTGAAAGAGTGCCAACCACAAGACAGGGATGCCCTCTCTCACCACTCCTTTTCAACATAGTGTTGGCAGTTCTGGCCAGGGCAATCAGGCAGGAGAAAAAAATAAAGGGTATTCAATTAGGAAAAGAGGAGGCCAAATTGTCCCTGCTTGCAGATGACACGATTGCATATTTAGAAAACCCCATCGTCTCAGCCCAAAGTCTCCTTATGCTGATAAGCAACTTCAGCAAAGTCTCAGGATACAAAATCAATGTGAAAATATCACAAGCATTCCTGTACACCAATAACAGACAAACAGAGAGCCAAATCGTGAGTGAACTCCCATTCACAATAGCTACAAAGAGAATAAAATACCTAGGAATCCAACTTAAAAGGGATCTGAAGGACCTCTTCAAGGAGAAATACACATCACTGCTTAACGAAATAAAAGAGGACACAAACAAATGGAAGAACGTTCCATGCTCATGGATAGGAAGAATAAATATCGTGAAAATGGCCATACTGCCCAAGGTAATTTATAGATTCAATGCCATGCGCATTAAGCTACCAATGACTTTCTTCACAGATTTGGAAAAAAACTACTTTAAAGCTCATATGGAACTAAAAAGAGCCCTCATTGTCAAGACAATCCTAAGCCAAAAGAACAAAGCTGGAGACATCACGCTACCTCAGTCCAAACTATGCTACAAGGCTACCATAACCAAAACAGCATGGTACTGGTACCAAAACAGAGATATAGACTAATGAAACAGAACAGAGGCCTCAGAAATAACACCACACATCTACAACCATCTGATCTTTGACAAACCTAACAAAAACAAGAAATGGGAAAGCATTCCATATGTAATAAATGATGCTGGGAAAACTGGCTAGCCATATGTAGAAAGCTGAAACTGGATCCCTTCCTTACACCTTATACAAAAATTAATTCAAGATGGATTAAAGACTTAAATGTTAGACCTAAAACCATAAAAACCCTAGAAGAAAACTTAGGCAATACCATTCAGGCCATAGGCATGGGCAAGGACTTCATGACTAAAACACCAAAAGCAATGGCCACAAAAACCAAAATTGACAAATGGGATCTCATTAAACTAAAGAGCTTCTGCACAGCAAAAGAAACTACCATCAGAGTGAACAGGCAACCTACAGAATGGGAGAAAATTTTTACAATCTACCCATCTGACAAAGGGCTAATATCCAGAATCTACAAAGAACTTAAACAAATTTACAAGAAAAAATCAAACAACACCATCAAAAAGTGGGCAAAGGATATGAACAGACACTTCTCAAAAGAAGACATTTATGCAGCCAACAGACACATGAAAAAATGCTCATCGTCACTGGCTATCAGAGAAATGCAAATCAAAACCACAATGAGATACCATCTCACACCAGTTAGAATGGCAATCACTAAAAACTCAGGAAACAACAGGTGCTGGAGAGGATGTGGAGAAATAGGAACACGTTTATACTGTTGGTGGGACTGTAAACTAGTTCAACCATTGTGGAAGACAATGTGGCAATTCTTCAAGGATCTAGAACTAGGAATACCATTTGACCCAGCCATCCCATTACTGGGTATATACCCAAAGGATTATAAATCATGCTGCTATAAAGACACATGCACACGTATGTTTATTGCGGCACTATTCACATTAGCAAAGACTTGGAACCAACCCAAATGTCCATCAATGATAGACTGGATTAAGAAAATGTGGCACATATACACCATGGAATACTATGCAGCCATAAAAAAGGATGTGTTCATGTCCTTTGTAGGGACACAGATGAAACTGGAAACCATCATTCTGGGCAAACTGTCGCAAGGACAGAAAACCAAACACTGCATGTTCTCACTCATAGGTGGGAATTGAACAATGAGAACACTTGGACACAGGGTGGGGAACATCACACACTGGAGCCTGTCGTGGGGTGGGGGGAGGGGGGAGGGATAGCATTAGGAGATATACCTAATGTAAATGACAAGTTAATGGGTGCAGCACACCAACATGGCACATGTATACGTATGTAACAAAGTTGCACGTTGTGCACATGTACCCCAGAACTTAAAGTATAATAAAAGTAATAATAAAAAAGAGTGCCAACCAATGCAGTGGTCTTGTTGCTTCATTTCCAGTGGTGTTGGTGCCCCTGGCAGCTGTCTAGCCCGCCTTCCCTCCAGCCCTGTGTCCACTCACGCAGACACCTGTGTCCACTGCACACACATACATGTGCATGTTCACGAATACATGTGCACAACTGGAACATGCACATCAATGGATTGTGCACCGTGTGCCTGTGCCATATCTCCGTATGCACAGTGCAGATCGAATACACCTGTGCCAAGGCACAGCGCAGGTGGTTCAGTGGGATTCACTGATTCACTAAAGTCCGCTGATCATATATGATCATGTGATCATATGATCTGCATAGTCAGTTGATCACTCTCTGCAGATTCACAAAGTCATGCCCTGGAAACAGCACAGGTGTCCGTTGACAGATGGGTGAATGAAGAAGGCACGGCCTATGCGTATAGTGAAATGGTACTTGGCCATGAAAAGGAAGGATGTACGGACATGTGCCACCGCGCAGCTGACCCTCGAAACACTGTGCTCAGTGAGAGAAGCCACTCAGGAAAGGACAAGTACTGCACGATTCCACTCACATGAACGCCAGTGTCCGCAGATGCAGACACAGAGGGCAGAATGGTGGGCGCCAGGGACTGGGGGTCAGGGGACGGAGAGTGAGTGTTCAACAAGGATAGAGCTCCCGTTTAGGAGGTGAGAGGGCTCTGGAGTGGATGGTGGTGATGGCTGCACAAGAAAGTGAATGCACTTCACACCACTGACTTCTACACTGAAAATGGATTCTGATGCTGAATGTTATGTTATGTGTATTTTACTATAATAAAATACGTTTTTCAATGGTTAAATGGTAAATTGTATGTGATACATGTTATATATATGATCTATATAAGATCTAGATCATATACAAATGATATATATGTAAGATATATATGTGTGTGTGATGCATATATCCGTGTATCTTGCCACAAACTTTAAAAGTGAAAAAAATTACTCCTGGGGCACAACGGTACGGGCCTTTTGTAGACAAAACAAGGAAGTAAGTCTGTTTTGTCCCTAGTCTGTGTGACAATGAAGTCTGGTTTGGTTTTGCTTTTTCATGTCAATAGAAGCGATCACTTGTGGAACCCTGAGTGTTCACCATATACCATGCTAAGGGCTTGAAAGGCTTGATTTTTGGTTCCACATTCACAGTAACCCTGGGATAAGAGCAGTGTCTGCATCCTAACAACATGCATTAGAAAACGAAGGCTCAGACAGCTCAGGTAGCTTGTCCACACCACAGTGTCTAAAACACGGCAGAGGCCCGGTGCGGTGGCTCATGTCCGTAATCCCAGCAATTTGGGAGGCCAAAGCAGGAGGATTGCTTGAGTACAGGAGTTCAAGACCAGTCTGAGAAAAATAGGGAAACCCTGTCTCTATAAAAAATCAAAAAAACTAGCCAGCATGGTAGCACATGCCTGTGGTCCAGCTACTTGGGAATCTGAGATGGGAGGATTGCTTGAGTCCAGGAGGTCGAGGCTGCAGTGAGCCAAGATCGCGCCACTGCTCTCCAGCCTGGGCAACAGAGCCAGACCCTGTCTCAAAATAAAGTAAAGTAAAATGTGGCAGTGTGTGAATTGCAATCCATGTCACTCTGACCATGGAATCTAAGACTCTGATCACCACACCACGCAACTCACAGCCCTTCCCCTTAGACCTCAGTTTCCTTTCCTATAGAATGAAAAGCTTCATTGATCCTTCCAAGTTGGCATCACCGACCTTTCCAGAGGGAGTTGCCTGGTCTGGGCTTGAAGGTTAACAGAGATGGCCACACACAGTCCCTGGCCTCCAGGGGATCTCTGTCTGGCAGAGAAAGCATCTTAGTGTGATACCTGCGCCGAGAGAAGAAGCATCCAATCCAATCTAGCAGACAGGGTGTGCTTCCTGGAGGAGGTGACATTCGAGCTGGGCTTTGGGAATGAATAAGAGGAGGATGAACTGCAAGACAGAGGAACAATGTTATGGAGAAATTAAGTTCATAGTCTCGGGGTTCAACAGATTTGAATTCAAATTCCAAACCACCTAGTTACCAACTAGTAGGACAAATTACTTACCCCTTTTGAGCCTCAATATTGTCATCCATGAAATGGAATAATAAATTATCCATCTCATGGGTGGTTATGTGGGGATAATGCCTAAAATGTAGGCCTTCAGTGCAGTATCTGCACATGGTGAGCTCATGATAAGTAACTTGGGGCTATGATAATTTGTGTATTGCTAAGATGGTCCAAAAAGTCTTCCCAGGCCTTAGACCCGGTGACTTTCAACTTAGTCATAAATACAATAGCAAACTACCTTGAGCATACTCACTGCAGCAAGTGGGATCTCTGCTTCCTCTCTGAGGTCAGCCTGCTCGCACATGCCTGGCACCATGGTCTGCCCCAGGAGGAAGCTGCCTTTTTATGAGATGAACTGCAACGCCTTTCTGCATGCATTTTTATGCTATATTTGGTAGGAAGCACTGATGCGCCCAGGTCATCCAAGGGCTGGGTCGTGATCTGGCCTCCGTCCACTGGAAGTCAAAGCCTCTGCCAGAAGTCCATGTCATCCACAAAGAGAGCAATTTTCTTCTATTTTGGTGTAGCAAAGAGGGCCTGTTCATGGAAGGGATCCAAGTTGGCCACTATCTTGACAATGTGTTTGGTTTTAATGCTCAATTGCATCTAAAAGTAGGTCTGGAAGCGGTGACTGCTGAGGCTGCCATCCTGCTTGGCCAACTGAAGGTTTGAGACTCAGGATGGGGTCATGGCTGAGACTATGAGGGCTGCTCATGCATGACCCTGCCTGCTGGCCTCCATGGGCCCACTATCTGAATGTGGTTCCCCTTCTCCCCAGGACCAGGTGCCACCTCCTCTGGGAAGCTTTCCCTGCCCCTCCGCAGGGTATGCCTCCTTGTTCCTCTCCTGCCATCAGCTTATGTGTCTGTCTTCATCAACAGACTAGGAGCTCCTGAGGACAGGGACTGGGTCTGTCTGATTCATCTCTGCATTCCTAGCACTTACCTAGGTGCTTAGTGAAAGCTCCAACCTGCCTGGGTTCCCACCTTGTCTCTGCTACCCCCAGCTCTGTGAACTCAGGCTAGCTTCTCTCCCTTTCTGGACCTTGGCTTCCATGCATAGGAAGCAGAACAGCCGTCCCTCCTCATGGGGGGTGGTAGTGAGCCTCAGAATTTCCAGACATCCCCTTCCTTGCTGCCTCTGGACTCCTGTGCTCACATGAGCAGCTCTTTCACCTGGTGCAACCTGTACATGAGACTCAACAATAGTGGTGCACACCTCAAAGGGGTTCTGTTAGGATGAAATGGGATAATTTCAGTAAAGTTAAACTAAAACTAAAGCTCCCCTCCCCAGTAGCAACCATTGGCATTGCATTATTTCGTTCTCACACTGCTATGAAGAAATACCAGAGACTGGGCAATTTATAAAGAAAAGAGGTTTAATTGACTCACAGTTCTGCATGGCTGGGGAGGCCTCAAGAAACTTACAATCATGGCAGAAGGCACCTCTTCACAGGGCGGCAGGAGAGAGAATGAGAGCCAGCAGGGGAAATGCCAGATGCTTATAAAACCACGAGATCTCCTGAGATTCCCTCATTATCATGAGAACAGCATGGGGGGAACCATCCCCATGGTTCAATTACCTCCACCCGGTCCCACCCTTGACACATAGGGATTATGGGGATTCTAATTCAAGGTGAGATTTGGATGAGGACAGAGAGCCAAACCATATCAGGCATCATCATTATCACCATCATCATCACCATCATCAAAACGAGCATCATCACCATCACCATCACCATCACCATCACCATCACCATAACCCTGATCCTCATCATTACCACCATCAACACCATCATCGTCACCATCACCATCACCATCATCACCATCACCATAACCCTCATCCCTCATCCTCATCATTGCCACCATCAACACCATCATCATCACCATCATCATCATCATCACCTTCATCATCACATAATCATCATCATCATCACCATCTCCACCATCACCATCACCCTCATCCTCATTATTAGCACCATCAACACCATCATCATCACCATCACCATCATTATCACCATCACCACCACCATCATCATCACAATCACCCTTATCATCATTATCATCATTACTACCACCACCATCACCACTGTCTTCACCATCACCATCATCATCATCAACACCATCAACATCAGTGTTTCCCAAGAAGAATCCACTTGCATAACTATATAAGAGAGAAATAATAACTTTACTGAAAATTTTCTGGGGTGCAAGGGAAGGAAGGCACATCTCAGCCTCTCAGCAAATAACATGAAGATTTTTCTAAGTCCCCACAGTAGTGTTTGCCCCCCTTGGAACCCTAGTCATCCCTGGAGGACTGTTTTCCCCTCCAGCCTGTCCCCACCTGCTCTTCCACTCTCCTCTCTTCCCCTCCCAGTTCTTCCTGAGTAACACTGAGTCCCTTGAACTGTTTGGCAGAGTTGTTTTCTCTCCCTGAGTAGCACCGGGCTCAGCAGATACTCTGGCCATGAAGGCATCTTGTGACTCAAGCAGGTCTAGATGTCTTCTCCCAAGGAAACCCAAAACAGCTGATCTCTTCTATAACGTTTGTTCCGTGGTGCTCCATAGAATGTGTATCCAGTCTTGCGCTAAGCCCTGGTGCACTGCATCTTATCCAGTCTTTCCAGGAGAAACTGTAGCTTAGAGATATTGGAGAACTTACTCTTGGTGGTTTCAGGAAGAAGATGCTTGGCACAGCACCTGCCAGGGAATTGCCCGAATGTCAACTGTTTTGTCATCAGTGCCACTAGTTCAGTGAAACTAACATGAGATCTGGAACTAGCTGTGTGGCCTTGGGGGAGTGATCTCCTTCTAAGCCTCAGTTTCCTCACCTGTAAAAGAAGGATGATAACAGCTACCCCTGAAGTTTTGGAAGGTTATGTGGCAGTGGGTGGTAGACGCACCTGAGAGCAACAGCGTAACTGAAGCACACCCTGAGAATGACCCCATGGTCTGAGAAGAATACGTGTTCAGGGCTCTAAGCTAAGGAACCTGGGAGTGGCCAACCCAGAGATTCATTCCTTATCTGAGGAGCATCTGAGCCCCTGGCCCCATCCTATGGAATGTGGGCCAAACAGGGGATTGAGGCCCTGTGTTTCGGGTATGTGAAGGTTGTCAGGTGGAGGGAAGTTGTTAGGGGGAGGTGCTAGGGAAAAATGCTGCATAAACCACATGCTTTTTGTAAGCAGTTGAGGTTCTCCTGTCCATCCAACAACCACTGGTCCATCCCTGTATGTAAGTTTCCCTCTAATGAAGCCCTAGGTCTCGATGCTGGCTCTGGGTCTCTTCTTCGGCCTCTTGAATCTGGTGCCATCCCTATGGAAATCAATAGGGCCTGACAGGCAGGCTGAAGAACGTGTGCAGGAAGGTCCTCTGAGGAAAGGGGTTCTAACAGGGTTTTTCAATAAAGGTCCCAGGATAGTCACAGCCGCGCAGTCCAGGGGGCAGTGGGTCTTGGCTACCCAGTGCAGTGGGGCAGGGCTGGAAGTGGCCTGAGGCAAACCCTGCCCCATAGGGCGCCACACACATGGAAAAGGACACCCAACCCAGTCAAATCCTCCTCTCTTTTGGGAAGACAGTTGCTTTGCCTCCAGAGGAACACATGTTTGGATGAAGGTGGCTGTCCTGCCCAGCTTCTTCTCTGGTTCTCTTTGAATTAGGAACAGCTGGGGACCTAGGGTGGCTCAGCCGATGAGAGCACTCGAGTGGTTCCCACCAGACACAATGGTGTGCATCACTTCCCCTCTCCAAGTTAATTGTCATCATATTGGTAGCTTGAAATTGGCTATAGTGAGCGCATTTACACCACAGAAATTGACAGACACAAGTCTGGATTTTGTTCTTTCGTTTTTTTCAGAGCCAACTACTAAGCCTGTAGCAGCCTCCCAAACTGCCCAGCCTTGTTCAGATACACCTCCAGAAACACAGGGGTCCAAAATGCCTCTTCCCAGACACCCTGAGGAGTAGAACAGTGCCAGCAGGCTCCAGGGATAAGGGACCAGCTACCGCGTTCCCCTTCCCAAGCCTCAGTTTCCCCACCTGTAAGATGAGGGATATGGGCTCTGACTTTCTGAGTTTGGAAAATAAAGTGCTCCCCAAACTTGGCTTTCTCTGCCTCAATTTTTCTTAATGGAGAGTCAAAACCCCCAAATTACTTTCATCTAAGGGATGCTTAGGCATGGGCACACAGGACACTCACACCTCGCTGGTGGCCACAGCCTCCCGCTGACACTGCAGTACAGTTTGACTCTGTTCATCTGTTCAAGAGTTAAAAGCTCATCCCCTTTGACCCAGCAATTCCACTCCTAGAAGCTCATTCCAGAGAATCACATACATGTGTGTGCCAAGAAGCACCTGCTCATGGGAATATCCATCCGTTCAGCTGCTAACGAGCCCTCACTTGGCCAAGCTCAGATTCTACTGTGGGGGAGGGTGACCTCGAGTGGCCTTAAGAAAACAAATTGTCGCTTCCCCAGCTCCTGCCTCTGTGAGTCACCCCACCTATGTGCTCTGCCTGCAGCCACTTGCCCTGGCAGGAAGACCCTTGGGCAGGCCCCACCATGGCTGCACTCTGGAATGCCAGGCACTTTGCCCCACTGTGCTCTACAAGCACCTCCCTTCCTTCCGGGCAGGTGACCAGTCTCTCTACACCCCTCACCTGGCTTTCAGGCTGCATGCTCCTCTTTACCAACCTGTGGGTGGAAACGCCCAGTCCTCTCCAAAACACCCTCACTCCAGTCTCTAAACCAGGTTTAACAAACTGATGACGGACCAAGGTTGATACACCCAGCACCCCTTAGTCTCCCCTTGATCCCTCCTTCAGAGAGGTTCTGGTTCCTTCTTTAGAAGTCATGGGCACCCAGCATCTTTGCTCTCAGGCACAAATTCTGGGCAGAGTGAGTCCCATCTAACACGCCCATGACCATAGTGATGCCATGTTGACCACTCACCATGTGGAAGGCATTGTGTGGAGCACTTGATGTCCATGATGTCATCGAATCCTCAAGTGACCCTGTAATCTCATTTGTGGTCCACTTTTGCAGATGAGGAGATATGCTCAGAGAGGTGAAGGGACGTGCCCAGGATGCACAGCTGGAAGTTGGCAGAACTGAACTGTGAGACTGGGCTTATCCAACTGCAAAACCCAAGCTGTGTATACCACGCACGCTGCCTGTAGACACCCCGCACCCTCAGCCTCTGCCTTCACTTGTTTTTCAAATGACTAAGGGTCCCACCTTTGAGTCAGGATCTCTGAGCCGCAACCAGCCTTTGGGACAGGCTTAAGTTCAGAGACTGGCAGATACAGGCTGCCAATAAATATTTGTTGAATGAATGAATGCTTTGTGGCCTCTCCAGGATTGGGTTAGAGCTGGCACGCACACTCCTTACCCTCTGTTTTCTTCATCAGACCTCCCTGAGTACCTGCTTTGGGCTAGAGGAGACAGGGATTCAGAGAAGAGGCAGGTGGTCTCACTGTTCAACTCCCCTGGGCCCTCGGCACAGGCTAATTAATCATCAAATGCCGCTCCTGTGCAGGACATGGGTGCAGTCTCAGAGGTCCTGAGGTTGTCGGAGGACACAGAAGCAGGCTCCGATGATGCTCTGTCCCCACACCCTTGGCAAGCTCACCTGCAAATGGCTTCCATCATTCCAGCTTAGGGCCACTTCTGTCTGTTTGCCTGTGGCAACCTCAGGCCACAGGACCAGCCTGGGAGTGCGCCAGCCTGTCCGCAGTGCAGGCCAGACATGCTGGAGAGGCAATGTCTGCAGTTGCCCTCTGCTAGGAGGGGCAGCAGCTTATGGGTGAAATCAGTTTTCTCGTGCCTTGGTGGGGTGTGCTCCACAGTCTCCCAGAGAGCCCCACTAGGAGTGAGCCCCAGTTGCCCACAGCTGTGACCTGTGTGTTGATGCATTCTCCTTTCCCTGGCTCACTTGCCCGCACCCCTACCAAGGCTTCCCGGGATCAACAACTACTTACTCCCAAAATCTTGCTCCCTGGTCAGCTTTTGGGGAAGCCAAACTGTGCTTATTAATGCAGTCAGGAAGTGGCAGAGAGGGGACATGGCCCTTTCCCCAGCCTGATCCCCTCTACCAGGTTCCATTGCAAGGGAGGAAAAGCTCAGTGACCCATGATGGGGCTAGTCAAGTGCTTTAAGCAAGGGAGCAAGCTCTGTGGGCCCAGGAAATCAGAGGAGGCTTCCTGGAGGAAGTAGCACTGGATTCTAGCCTTGAAGGCTTAGCAGAGTGTGAGGGGCAAGTCCCTAAGTGCCTTTAGGCCTCCCTGAGACCTTTCCACTCTGGGTTCTGTAAACAGAGAGACTTGACTGTGAACTGCAGTTGAATTTCTTGACAATATCCACTCCATCATTTATTATAAAGCCCTTTTAAAGTAAAAGACCCCAGCTGGAGGAATGATCCCCTCTTGGATGGGATCTAAGCCATGGAAAATTGGATGCTTCCCAGGTGTTCCATTCCTGCAGATATAAAACACAGAGGGGTCCAGAGCCCAGGCCAGCCTGAACTGAGCTTCTCTGCAGGATGATCTCCCCACCAGAACCCCTGGACAGGAGGGTCTGCCAGATCCCAGGGAGGAGATGTGTGACAGCCAGCCTTGGTGACACTCTTGGGCCCCATCCAGTCAGTTATGAAAAGGCTCTGCTGCTAAACTCATCTGCCTCAGCCTGTCTGGCCTGTCTTCTTTCTGCATTTCTTCCTTTTAAAAAAGTTTATTGATCTTTTCTAATGTTAAAAGTAACACATATTCATTGCATAAAAATCCAGAAAAGCACAAAGAAAAAAATTAAAATCACTCATAATGTCAACATGCAGAGACATCTACTAATGTTTGAGTGTGTGTCCACACAGTCTTTTTTTTTTTTAAGGTCTGGACAGAGCAAGCAAGCAGTCTTTTTTGATATCCACAGAATAACTTACTAGGGTCTTGATTGGAATGGCATCGGGTCTATAAAGACTGATCTCTTGACAATATTGAATCTTCCTATCCATGAACATGGGATACCTCTCCATTTATTTAGTTATTTAATTTTCCAGTCTTTTATCTATGTCTGAATTTTGTTGATTGAAAACACTCTCTAAGTAGGTTTCAGTCCTGCTTTCTCCCTTAATGTTACATCATATTAAGCCTCTCTGTAAGCAGAGATGTTAATTACTGCTTCATTTTTCAATATGTGGAGACACAAAAATGTGCCTAACCATCCACCATTATTGTACCTCTAAGTTGTTTTCAGGTTTGTCACTAACTATAAAAACAATAATAAAAATGCTTGACTTTTGTTCATTAAAATGTCAAAGCAGTTCAGCAAAAAGCTTAGAAAACAGCTCATGCACACTCAACCAGCCATCTATATTACTGTGCAATCTGCGCCCGCTCAGTGTCATCGCTGAAACCTACTGTATGTCAGGCCCTGGGAGAATCAGAGCACAGGAAGCTCCTAAAAGTATGGGATCAGGGCAAGGGTCCATCTGCCAATGATCAACCAGGCTAAGTGTATGGAGTTGACCACTTCCTTGAGGCAAGATCTATGATTTTTCAAAAACAGCCTCAGATTGATTTCTTTGGGGACTTTTATGAGACTCTATTCCACTGTTGACACCTTCAGAACTCACTGCTGCTGAAAACCCTAAAACTTTAGAACAATTCCTTCATCCTATTTTCCTGTGATTTTTTGTTTTAATGAACTTCTTACTGGCTGTAACCTACATGCAGAAAAGGGCTCCAATTGTAAACGTGCTGCTTGATGAATTTTCACAGCAGGAATACTCCATGTAACTAGCACCTGATCAGAAAGAGAACACTACCAGCCCCCCAGGGATTCCCAAATAAACTCTAGTCCTGTGATTCTCAATCAGGGGCAATGTTGCCTGCAGGGGCATTTGGCAATGTCTGCAGACATTTTTTATTGTCTTAATTGAGAGGAATGCTGCTGGCATCCAGTGGATAGAGGCTGAGGATGCCGCTCAGTATCCCACGGTGCATGGGACAGACCCACGGAAAGAATCGTCTGGCCCCAAATGTCCAAAGTGCTGAGGTTAGGAAACCCTGTTCAAATCTACCCTAATGTCTAACTGCACAGACCAGTTACACTAGTTAGGTGAGTTGTGCTAGGCAGGCTGGTTTTCATTTACTCCAACAACTATGCCTGGGTAGGTTTTGTCTTACAGAGTCGACTTCTGATTCCCATCGGTTACTTCCTATCTTCTTTCCAACTGAGCCCAGACTCTCATCAAATCCTGTCTGATTTAGGGCCAAAGCTCCCCAATGGCTCCCACCCCTCACTCCAGCCCAGATGCGGAATGGTGCCTGACCTAGAACAGACATTCCAAGGTCATGAATGAATGAATGGGGAGGTGAATAAATGATGCTACCCCTGCCTCAAAGCCTGCCAAGTCGGAACAATGCTCCCCCAGGGACCAAGGCAGCTCACCGTGGTGTGATCCCCACAGGGCCCGGGGCTCTCGGGAAACATGAAAATCTTTCTCTCAAAGTTGAGAAGCCCTGGGGAGGAGTGATGGGTGAGCATCCCTGGTGTTTCTCCCGTGCTGGGGACCCAGAGATAGGCCCAAGAGGCACCAGCCTGCCCCAGCACTCCCCAGCACCGTGAATGACCTGGAAACAGATGAGCTGCATGACAGGGATGTCTATGGCTAGAGAGGCAGGAGGAGGATAATTCCTGGAGGAGGCCAGGAGGAGGCCGGTAAAACTCAAGGGACCAGGGGCACCAGGAGGCTGGTCATACGCCCTAGAGCTCTGCCTGCTTTGACTTCCCAGGAAGGCAGGAGACTGGACGCTGGCCTGGGAGAGGGAGGGATGTGCCGGGTCCGGGGAAGGCAGTGCCAGAAACAAGCCCAACAGGCACACAGGGTCACTGGTCCCCCCTCAGCAATGTCCCCTCATACTCATGGCAGGCTGGTGGCTGTGCAGAGGAAGTGACCTTGGAGACAGCCCAGGCTAGGTGGCTCTGCCCTCCTGTGGGCCTGGGCCCCACCGTCCCTGGGGTGCAGAGCTGCTGGGGTGGTGTCAGGTCCAGCAAGATGCTGTCCTGTACTTCCACGGCCCTGAGAGAGGGCAGCTCCTTAAACTGGGGCCCTGGGCTCCACCCTAATTCTAGCTCTGCACAAGCCACCTAGTTTTCCAGTTAGGGCGTGGGGGCGTAGCAGGGTGGGGTAGGCAGGAATGACTTGGGAAACAAGGACCCGCTTAGAAGGCAAAGCCTCCAGGGTAGGGCCCCTCGCCACTTGTCTGCGGAGCTCCAGCCCCGGCACAAAGATACCGATGACACCCTGCACAGAACAGGCACAGATGTCAGGGAGTGTGTGATGGGATACTTAGCCCGGGCACCAACCAGGATGGGGCAAATGGGGGTGGCCTCGTGTCCTGGCTCCCCCTCCTCCAGCTGTGAGACCCTGAATGAGTCAGTGCATCTCTCAGGCCTCAGCTTTCTCCTCTGTGGAATGGGTACAGGAGTCCCCACCTCACAGGCTCATCACGAGGAGTCTCAGATTCCCTGTGGGCAAGTGCCATGCACAGTTGCTCAGCTGAGGCTGGGAGGGCATTCGCTCTGTTCACTCTCTCCTTCCTTCTCTAGCGCGTGAGTCTGAGGCATGAACAGCAAAGAAGGCCACCTCCCAACCCCTCAGCACACACAAGTCTGTTCAAGGAAGACTTAGGAATAGCTGTCCCTGCTTCTAGACTGGCCAGCTGGCCATGGCTGAGGTCCCACAGGCTGGCAGACCTGGGCGGGGTGAGGTAGTGTCTGGTGCCGGGCCTGGGTCTGGTGCCTGCATGGTGAGGGCACGAAAGCAGGGCCAGGTCGTGCACGGGGCAGCCTCCAGGGAGGCTCTATGAAGCAAGCCAGTGCCCCTGAGCCACTTTGCCACTTGGGACCCTTGACCCGTGCAATGGGAGAGAAAGCCCCAAGCCGACCTCCTGCCCACGGGACTGAGAGGGATGCAGGTGGGAGGTCCTCAGGCCCAGCAGCACTCCTGGGGCCCTGCCAGCCAGATCGTTCGAGGTCACAGGGACAGAGAGCCTCACTTGGTTACAGCAAAACACCTGCAGCCAGAGACGTTGCAGAGAGTCACACATAGTCCCATAGACAGATGCACACAGACCTGGAGGCACCCTGGGCCCTGGGCAGACCAGACAGCTTCAGAGGCCCCGGGGCCTGGGTATTCGGGCCTGGGTGAGAACAGCCGTAGTGGGGAAGCCTGGTCATCAGCCGGTGTGTCTGCAGAAGGCTCTGGCGGCAACAAGAGTGACACCTGGTCCCCACTGAGGAGCCAGCTCTGGCTGTGGGCTTGAGGCTCACGGTCTCCCTCCAGCTCTGTGTGGTTCGTGCTCTGTGCTCCCGGGGATGGGGCCAGGCCATGCGGGAACAGGACACAGCAGGGAACCTGGATGGAGCTGTCACAGTGAGCTGCCCCAGACCCACAGGCAAGAAGACCCCAGAGGCCTTTGGGGTAGGTGAGGCTGAGGCAGGGGCGGAGCCAGGCTCACGGAGGCCTCCATCTCCCCCATGGGCACCAGCAGAGGAGCAGACACAATGACTTCATCCTTCAAGTTTTAAAGAAGGAGCCACTGAAGCTTGTGACCTGGGCATGAGAGGCATCCAGGCTGTGGCCTGTGGCCTGGGCACAGAGAGAGGGGCTGGGGAGCTGTGGGGCAGGCAGGAGGCCACTGGTCAGTGTCTGTGACACGCGCATCCACACACACCCTGGACTCACATGTCCACACCCATTAAACTCACACTCACACGCCTCACCCCACTGCAAAGGCCAGGCCCTGGAGACATACCAGCAGCTGACCGGGTGGCTTCCCCTCTACTCTCCAGGGAGCCTTCTCCAGCCGTGTCCCACACATACCATCTCTGAGCACCAGTGTCCACAGGAAGGAGCGAGAATATCCTGTCCATCTGCCCGCTCCTCCCCTGCAGTGATCGTCCTGGTGCTGTGCTCAGTGTCCACTGAACACACCACACACACAGCCAACACTCGCTTCGTGAGTGCTACTCCACGCCACGGGCAATGCGAGCCTGGGGGATGTGGATGCAGACATGCTGGGTTGAGGCACTCAGTTGTTGTCCCAAGTGGTGCTGTGCTGGTAAACGTTTAACAACCGGCTCTTGGTTGGGGCAGTGTGACGTGCAGCATTCGCCAGTTTCCACAGTGTGAATACTCCCCTTACATTGCCAACACAAAGTTGCTGGTGCCGAGTTGGGAGGAGATGCACGTGGTTGGCTCTGCTAGCGGAGCAGGGTGAAGCCAGCACCAGGACACCATTGACTAAGGGCCATGGAGAGCCAAGAGGTGGCTGCTGTAGGAGAGGGCCAGGGCCAGGTATGTTTTAGGTGTGTCAGGAGAGTCCCCTGCTCCAGGCGGGTGGATGGGGAGAGAGCAGTGCTGTGGTGCCGGAGAAGATAGTTCCGGAAGCACCACCTGCTGTGGGCCTACTTCACAACAGGCGCTGTGTTCGGTGTGCCAGACACCACCTGAGCCAATGCTCACAGCCGACAGGTGAGATACTTGGGACAATAATACATATTGCACTTTTCATTTGCTGACATTGTAATGCCCCAGTGCCTCCACATTAGATGAATTTGAGGGAAAAAACAAAGCCACTATTTCAGCCTTGAATTATTCCAGGGTTTTTTTAGTCTAGTCTCCATGACCATATGTAAAACCAAGACTTAACTTTTTTACTATCCAAAGAACACAGGAATGAGGGCCAAATAAGACTTTTCTAAAAATCAATCATGTATTTGTTCATTTAAATTTTGTATAGGTAACAGCAGAGGGAAAGGTCACATATAAAGAATTAGGAATCAGAACAGCTTTGGACTTGATGATTGCTATACTGACAACTAGAAGATGATGAGGCAATTCCTGCAAAACTGGCCTCTGCCTGCCTTTTTCTGTAGGAAAGGAATCTCCAAACTAGCATTCTATACTCAGCCAAACTATCAATCAAGCCTGCAGATCTGATAAGGTTATTTTCAGGCATTTAGGATTGCAATGATTTTTACTTCCCCAGAACCCTCATTAGAAAGCCAATAGAGCATGATTTGCACAAAAACAAGGGAGATATAGAATAGCTGATATGTCCCAAGGTCCAGAGAGGAGATTTAGACAACAGGCAGAGAGTTTGGGGTTAAATTAGCATTAGGCATACGCATGCACACACATACACACACACACACACACACGATAAAACAATGTATCTTTACAGGGAAAAGTTAAGAAGGGAAAAGTAATCATAGTATATTACACAGCTCCGCCCTGAGTTACATTTACATAATCATGCATATCTATGTGGTGAGTTCTTATAATTTTATGTTGCCTCAACATTGATTTTGAACGTTAATTGGACTTTCTCACACAGAAACAGGACTCAATCACGATCGACACGGTTTCCAGTTCTCCACTTCCTCCCGGTTCCTTGATGTGTCGATCCAGGTATCTGGCATATCCAACTTCCTCCTGGTGAACATCTCCCTGTGGAATATCCAGATACAACCTTCTTGACTCGCCCCACTGACTCACCCCACATAGACTGTGCAGACATGCCACAGTAGCCACCTCTCAGTCACAGCATGACTCCTGGAACTTGTGCCTGCTTGCTTCAAACCCACCGATTAAAACTCCCTGCAGGAAATCTGTTTAAATAATGCCCTAGATGCCAATAAAGGCAAGGCTCCTTCTGTCTCTCTCCCTCACATGCTCCCTGACCTCTGTGTGTGTGGCCTCTGGGCTTGCCATGTACCCCCAGGACCTGTAAGTAATAAAATCTTTATTTCCATCTTGTGTTTCTCCTAATCATTGAAAGGCTGCTTTCCATCTCAAAGATCTTAAACTAAAATAATCCGACACGAATCACACTCCCTTTGTGCTTGGGGGTGGAGTGATGGGAAGGAGGGTGTGAGGTTAGGGGCAGGAAATGAGGGAAAGCCAACACCTCCTCTTCCATGAGGGGAAGTCAGTAGGTATTGACTAAGCTGGAAAATTGAAAAGCAGCAATATAAGAATGGTATTTAGGAAAACAGACGTAAATACAGGCATACCTCGTTTTACTGCACTTCACAGGTACTACATTTTTTTACAATTGAAGGTCTGTGGCAACCTTGCATTAAGCAAGTCTACAGGCACCATATTTCCAACAGCTTGGGCTCGCTTTGTGTCCGTGTCAGCATTTTTAAGCAATAAAATATTTTAAAATTGCCGGGCGCGGTGGCTCAAGCCTGTAATCCCAGCACTTTGGGAGGCCGAGACGGGCGGATCACGAGGTCAGGAGATCGAGACCATCCTGGCTAACACGGTGAAACCCCGTCTCTACTAAAAAATACAAAAAACTAGCCGGGCGAGGTGGCGGGCGCCTGTAGTCCCAGCTACTCAAGAGGCTGAGGCAGGAGAATGACATAAACCCGGGAGGCAGAGCTTGCAGTGAGCTGAGATCCGGCCACTGCACTCCAGCCTGGGCGACAGAGCAAGACTCCGTCTCAAAAAAAAAAAATTTTAAATGAAGGTATATACGTTTTTAGACAGAACGCTAATATTATACGCTTAGTAGCCTACAGCATAGTGTACACGTAACTTTTACATGCACTGGGAAACCAAAAAATTGTGTGACTTGCTTTATTGTGATATTCACTTTATTGCAATGGTCTGGAACGAAACTTGCAATATTTCTGAGGTATTCTTACACAAACAGAATTGGCTTAAAAAAAAAAAAAAGGAAGGAAGTGGTTTCCTCTGGGGAAGAATAATTTGAGTGGGTGAGGTAAAGGGGCAGGGCACTGCTGGTTTTTATAGCAAGCCTTGGGGATTATTTAACTTCTTAGATTACATGCACATGCAACTTTTTTCTATGATCTTTTACATGTTTAAATTGATACGTAATAATTATATCTGTTTATTAGGTACATGTGATATTTCAGTACATGTATACAATGTGTAATGATCAAATCAGGGTAATTGGGATAGCCATCACCTAAAACATATGTCATTTTTTTGTGTTGAAATCATTCAAAATCTTCTCTTCTAGCTTTTTAAAAACATTTAATAAATTATTGTTAACTGTAGTCACCCTAGTAGTTTTCCATTCATTCACCAACTTCTTCCTAACCCCCTCTCCCCTACCCTTACCAGCCTCTGAAAATTACTATTCTATTTTCTATGAGGTCAACATTTTTAGCTCCCACATATGAGTGAGATCATGCATTATTTGTCTTCCTGTGCCTGGCTTATTTCATTTCACATAATGACCTACAAAATCCATGTTATCTACAGATGACATGATTTCATTATTTCACATGAACAAATTGTATTCCATTATATATAACACGTTCCTTATCCATTCATCTGTTGATGGACACTTGAATTGATGTTGATTCCGTCTCTTGGCTATTGGGAATAGTGCCACAGTAAACGTGGGAGTGCTGCTATCTCTTCAACATACTAATTTCATGGCCTTTGGATATAATGCTAGTAGTGGGGTTGCTAGATCACAGGGCACTTCTATTTTTAATTTTTTTACAGAACTTCCATGCTATTGTCCATAATGGCTATACTAATTTATATTGCCACCAACAATATATAAGAGTTGCCCTTTCTCCCCAGCCTTGACAACATTTTTTGGTCTTTTTGAATAGTCATGTTAACTGGGGCAACGTGACATCTCACTGTGGTTTTGATTTGCATTTTTCTGATGATTAGTGATGAGCAACATTCTTTCATATGTTGCCCATTTGTATTTCTTCTAAGAAATGTCAATTCAAACCATTTGCCCATTTTTTTCTTTTTTTGTTTCCCTTTTTAATTTAAAAATTATTACTTGTCATTTTCAGTACTTTTTATTTTTTCTTATTTTTCTTTTCATATCACAGCCAAGACCAACATTTGCTCATTTTAATTGGGTTTTCTTATTTTTACCAAGTTATTTTAATTCCTTATATATTCTGGATATTAATTCCTTGGTGGATGAATATTTAACAAATATGTTTTCCCATTCTGTAGGTTGTCCCTACTCTCTGTTTTCTTTGCTGTGAAAAAGTTTTTTAGTTTGATATAATGCTATTTGGCTATTTCTACTTTTGTTGCCTGAGCTTTTGAGGTCTGACCCAAAAAATCTTCATCCAGACCAATGTCCTGAAGCATTTCCTCTGTTTTCTTCTAGCAGTTTTATAGTTTCAGATGTTACATTTAAGTTTTTAATCCTTCTTAATTGCTTTTTGTATATGGTAAAAGATAGGGGTCTAGTTTTATTCTTCATATCATATCAACATCCAGTTTTCCCAGCACCATTTATGGAGAGACTACTCTCTCCTCAATGTATATTCTTACCACTTTCATCAAAAAATCAGTTGACTGAAACTGCATGGATTTAATTCTAGGTTCTCTATTCTATTCCACTGAGTGGTATGTCTGTTTTCATGTCAGTACCATGTTGTTTTGGTTACTATAGCTTTGATTACTATAGTATATTTGCAGTCAGGTAGTATGATACCTCCAGCTTTGTTCCTTTTGCTAGGGATTGCTTTGGCTATTCGAGCTCTTTACGGTTTTAGATGAATTTTAGGATTTTTTTTCTATTTCTGTGAAGAATGTTATTGGTATTTTGATAGAGATTACATTGAATCTGTAGATCACTTTTGGTAGTATGAATATTTTAACAACATTAATTCTTTCAAATTCTAACAAAATTAATTCCATGAACATGGAATATCTTGCAATTTTTTGTGTGTCCTCTTCAATTTCTTTCATCAGTGCTTTACAGTTTTTGTTATAGAAATATTTTGCCTCTTTGGTTAAATTTACTCCTAGGCACTTCATTTTTTGTAGCTATTGTAGATAGGATTGCTTTCTTGATGTTTTTAATATTGCTCACTATTGGCGTATAGAAATGTTACTGATTTTTGTACGTTGATTTTGTATCCTGCAACTTGACTAAAATGATCAGCTCTATCAGTTTTTTGAGGCATCTTTGGGTTTTTCTATTTTTTTTTTCTTTTTTTTGAGATGGAGTCTTGCTCTTGTTGCTCAGGCTGGTATGCAGTGGCGTGATCTCTGCTCATTGCCACCTCTGCCTCCAGGGTTCAAGCGATTCTCCTACCTCAGCCTCCCAAATAGCTGGGATTACAGGCGCCTGCCACCATGCTCAGCTAATTTTTGTATTTTTAGTAGAGATGGGGTTTCACCATGTTGGCCACGCTGATCTCGAACTCCTGACCTCAGGTGATCTACCCACCTCAGCCTCCCAAAGTGCTGGGATTACCAGTGCACCCGGCTATCTTTGGGTTTTTCTAAATATAATCATGTCATCTGCAAACAGGGACAATTTGACTTTCTAACTTATCTAGTCCTTTCTTTCTCTTGCTTCATTGCTCTGGCTAGGAGTTCCAGTACTATATTGAATAAAAGTGGTGAAAGTTGGCATCCTTTCGACTTTTCCTATTTGGTATGATCTTAGCTGAATGCACATTCAACTTTGATTAAAAACAAACTTAAAGAAAAGGCTTTATGATGAGCCATCAACTTTTTTAAGGGACAGCTCAAATGGTGGCCTAAGGGAATTTTGCCATAGGCAGCAGATGAAGATCCTTTCTTCCCATCTACACATCAGGAGGAGGAAAACACAGGCCCAAGTGTCCCAGATGCATGGAGAAGTCATAGTAGAGGAGGCAGGGGCTTGGGATGTGGGGCTGTGGCCGCTGACAGCTTCCAGAATCTCGGCCTCGCCTCCCCTGTTAGATCTTAATGGACGCCCTTGAGGGCGGGGCCACGTTTTCCTCAGTCTTGGACACAGGCCTGGACCAGCTGCTGGTGCTCAGGCCTGCGTGGCTGGCTGACTTGGCCAGCTTTTGTTTCTGTGGGGGACTTTGTCCTGCTTCCTCCACCAGATGTAAAGCCAGTGATTGTATTTTTCTATTTGAAGGCCACAAACAGAGGGAAGGCCAAGGCTCACTTGTATTCTGAGAAAAAGATGTTCTGTCTCTCTACACCCTGTGTGGGAACAAACAACTCCTCAATATGGGGGAACGGCCAGAACCATGATCCCAGGTCCCATCTGTCTTTGGGCTTTGGGCTAATTTCCTCCAAATTACTGGCAAATTCTCCAGTTCCCACGACAGCTGCAAACACTTAGTTTTTTGTTGTTGTTGTTGTTGTTGTTTTTAATTTTTTTTTTTTTTTTTTAAATTTTTGAGACGGAGTCTCCCTCTGTCTCCCAGGCTGGAGTGCAATGGTGACATCCCGGCTCACTGCAATCTCTGCCTCTTGGGTTCAAAAGATTCTTCTGCCTCAGCCTCCCAAGTAGCTGGGATTACAGGCGCCTGCCAGTACGCCTGGCTAATTTTTACATGTTTAGTAGAGATGGGGTTTCACCTTGTTGGCCAGGCTGGTCTCAAATTCCTGACAGGTGATCCACCTGCCTCGGCCCCCCAAAGTGCTGGGATTACAGGTGTGAGCCACGGCGCCAGCCTGCAAACATTTTGTTTTCTGCCTATGAGCCCTATGGCCAGATATACCAGGTCCAGTTTTCAAATCCCTACATCTGCCCTAACCCCTGTGTGCCAGGGCAGTGACTGTGCTCCTGGGTGGTGAGGGGGACGTGGAGGGGACTTAACATGTGCTTGGTTCTGTGCGGGGCATTTTGTAACCCGCAGTACTGGGATTATAGGCCTGAGCGATGGTGCCCAGCCTGAAGTATGGTTTTATTCAGTGGCTCTCTTGCACTGTCTGTCTCTGTCTCGGCTGCCCAGTCTGTCTCTGAGACTCCCGTCGCTCCCACACCTGCAGCTGCATTCCCTGGCCTGCAAGGCTGGCTGTCCCTTACAGGGTCAAACCCTTCTCTGTCTCTCTTGGGCCCAAGTCATATGCACAGCATCAGCAGGGCAGTTACACCTTTTACAAACAACAGTGACTCTGAGCCAGGTGATGAGCCTTCCCATGTTATGGCTCTCTGTGAAACCGCTTTGCGATGTGTGGATTCATCTCACAGAGTTAAACCTTTCTTTTGATTCAGCAGGTTGGAAACATTCTTTTTGTAGAATCCGCGAGGGGACATTTCAGAGCCCATCGAGGCCTGTAGTGAAAAACCGAATATTGCCGGGTGCGGTGGCTCACGCCTGTAGTCTCAGCACTTTGGGAGGCCGAGGCGGGCGGATCACGAGGTCAGGAGATCGAGACCATCCTGGCTAACACAGTGAAACCCCGTCTCTACTAAAAATAGAAAAATTAGCCCGGCGTGGTGGCGGGCGCCTGTAGTCCCAGCTACTTGGGAGGCTGAGGCAGGAGAATGGCGTGAACCCGGGAGGCGGAGCTTGCAATAAGCCGAGATCACGCCACTGTACTCCAGCCTGGGTGACAGAGCCAGACTCCGTCTCAAAAAAAAAAAAAACAAAAAAACAAAAAAACAACTGAATATCCCACGATAAAAACTAGGAAGAAGTTATCTGTTAAACCGCTTTGTGATATTTGTTTTTTAAATCCTGCTCTTCCCACGAGAATGTAAGCTTCAGAAGAGCAGGGCTGTTCATTCTGCCGTCTGTGTGCACCCAGCCCGGAGCGGTGCCCAGAGTAGGCAGGTGTGCGGTATGCACGCGCTGAGTGACTGCCTGGTGAGGATGAATGGCACAGGAAGGACACGCAACCTGATCTTTATTCTAAAGAGCCTGCACTGGAACAGGATTAGTCTGAAGGTGGCTCTGATGGAGAGAAGCATGGAGGAGGAGCTGCTGGCCTGGTGGGCTCAGGAGGGCCCCCTGGAGGAGGTGAGCCAGTGGTCGCTGTCACATTCAGAGACCCTGAGGATGTCTGACTGCCCTGCGAATTGGGCTCTGCAGAGGGCAGGGGTCTGCTGATTCGCTGTTGTACCCCAGGAACGACAGGCACCCAATCCACGGTGGCCTTTGTCCAACAAGTGTTCATTGGACGCTTGTCATATATGTGGTTCTGAAGACCCGGAGGAGAACCGCAGAGCCATGGCCCACCCCTCATACCCATTGAGAGCTGGTCCCTGGTACAGAGGCAGGCTCCTGGGGCGGCAGAGATGGGTCAGGCGCAGGGCGTGGGGGAGTTGAAGGCACCAGTGCGGGTTGGTCTGGGAACAGCTCCTGGATGAGGAGAAGCTGGGAGGACAGTGACAGGAATGGTTCTGGAGTGGAGGGAACCGCTTGTGCAGAGGCTCTGAGCAGGAGGCCCACTGTCCCGCTTTCCTGGAGCAGCCTCAGGGGGTTCTGGAAGGCCTGGCCAGACCCACACAGAGAATTCCAGCCAGGGAGGGCCGGGCGCTTGCGAGCTGACCTGCCCCAGAGCAGCTGTCGGTGCTGTCTGTGGGTCCTGCCGCGACCTGCCAAGGGGCCGCTGGGGATGAGTGGAGGACTGGTAGTATCCAAATCCCATTCCGCTGTTGTGTTTTGGTTTGGGTGTATGTGTGTGTTTAAGAAGAAACAGCTGCAAGGCTGAGAGAAAATGGATGTTTGGAGAAAGTTCTGATGCTCATAAACTCAGGGCTGGCCATGGTGAGCCCACATACCGCGGGGCTGAGCTGCCTGGTCCGGGGTCAGAAGTAGAACCCGGCCACCACAGTGACAGGCCTGCTCCTTAGGCCTCAGACTTAGGCCAGCACAAATTCCTCCTTCCTTCTTCCTCTCTGACGAGCTCACAGCCCTCTCTGCAGAGGGGCCTCAGACCTAGCACACTCTGTGGGTGTCCCACGCACTGCTGGGAGCCCAGCCCCTGGGCAGGCAGGGTCCCCGGACATAGCCATAGCATCCCGCTCAGGGATTTCTACCCCCTGAGGTCCCTCCGGGAGTGGGGCTGGCCCTGTGTGCCCTGGGGTCCCCCAGGCAGGACCCTCCTGCCTCACTCTGTTGGCCGCATGGCAGCAGCCATCACCTTCTACTGAACCCCAATATGAGCTGGGGCTGGCATCCCATTGAGTCCTCACAGGAGCCCTGCCATGTAGGTGATGCTGT
The DNA here is from genome assembly GCF_002776525.5 of Piliocolobus tephrosceles. Lineage (NCBI taxonomy): Eukaryota > Metazoa > Chordata > Mammalia > Primates > Cercopithecidae > Piliocolobus > Piliocolobus tephrosceles. The sequence continues at coordinate 180,274,073 of NC_045436.1, forward strand.
ACCCAGTTTACAGATGAGAAAACTGAGGCTCCGAAAGTCTGTGCCACTTGCCAGGGTTCTGGAGTCATGGCCAGGAACTCTGACACCAATACACGAGATCTTTCCCTCCTGGATATCCAGGTCAGGCCCAGGAAAGGGACAAGAGCCGGTGGCTTTAGGGGAAAGGTACAGGCCTGGCAAACCCAGAACAGGATTCAGGCTAGATTCCTGCATCAGTGCTGAGAGCTCAGGGATGCTGAGCTCCCGAGGACAGAGCCCAGGAAGCTCGCTGAGCTTCCCCATCCCTCCCTGAAGGGGGCTGGCTTCTTCCCATGCCCCTTTAACCGCCATCAACCTCTGCGTCCGCCCTGCACACCCACGGCAGGGCGGCAAACGCAGAGCACACCGCACATATTGGGGCTGTCTCTCCACCCTTGCTGTGCCGTTTGTCATTGTGAGACTTGGAAAGCAGCTTCATGTCCAGTAGTGGGGAGCGGCTGAGTGCTGGTGATCACTGGTTTCATGGGATATTAGGTCACCATCTGAAAAGAGGCGAATGAGGACAAGACAGTGCCATGGGAAACATAGCCGAGGTCAATGGAGGAAGTGAGAGGAAAAGGCACATGAGTGACAGGAGCATAATTATATTCAGAAAATCCCTCCAGGAACAAGTCTGGAAAGAAACGCCCCAGAATGACGGCGTGTGTTGTCTGGGGGTGAGCAGGTGAGACTCTAGGAGATTCTTTTCCTTGATTTTAACGTTTTACGTGAAGTATTTATTTTGTTTATGATTTTATAAAGAAACCTTCACGGAGAGAAATGACCTCAGCTAGAAGGAAAAAACCAAAGGCCTTTGCGTTCCAATGCCCTACGCAGACGGAGAAAATGAGGCACAGAGGGAGACGGTCACCCAAGGCTCCACAGCAGAGAGGAAGATTCAGGCCCCTTAATGCATGGTGGTGCTGTTCCCACCACACAGTCTGGGCCAGCAGCTGGGGGTCCCAGGGAGGACACAGCCTCATCCCCGGGGGCCTGGCCAGGCAGGGATGGAGGTGGAGTCAGGGGGGAACTAGGCAATGCCTCCCAAGGAGCCTGGCCGTGGAGGGATGAGTGCCCAAACATGATTTGCCTTGAGTTGGAATCAGTCCTCCACGCCCTGCCCCAGGGGCTTCAGGGGTTCAAGGCTCCACCTTGCAATCCTTAGGTGGACAGAACACAAATGGGCTGAGTCCCTCTTTGCAGAGGTGGGCAGGGCCTCTGCGTCCACCCTGCACACCCAGGGCAGGGCGGCAAACCCAGAGCACGCTGCACAGCTCTGCTCCCGCACAGCCCTGCTCCCGCACAGCCCTGCTCCCGCGTGCCCATGGCCAGCGCCGCTCGGGCTGGCTGGCGTGTTTGGGATCACTGTTTAGAGGACAGTCCTGATGCGTCCCGCTGTGACATGCGTGCTGCTTCGCCTGCTGGCCCTGGACTTTGCTGTGCTGTGTGGCCGAGCACACTTGTCAGAACCCTCTCGTTGGCAGGGGACAGTGGATGCAGGGCCGGGGCCCAGGTCCTTGCTGTGTGATGGGAGGCACGTTCCTAGCTCTTTCTGGGCCTCAATTTCCCCATATACAAAACCATGGGAGAGGCGGAAGATTTCCAAAGGCCCTCTTAGGTGCCACCTCTCCTGGCATACTGCCTCGGGTTCCCCTGCCTCCTGAGAGCCAGGCAGCGGGAGGTGAGGCGCCGCGGTAACCTGTGCCTCCGGAGGCTGGGCCTCTGCCGGGGAATTCAAACGCAATGTACCATGTACCACCCCCAATTACTCACTTGTTCAGAGCCCGACACATAGCACTTAGTAGGTATTTGCTGGATAAATGGCTTATTGCGAAAGGGGCTGGATGGAGGGGGAAAAGCCACTGGGTGTGTCCAGGCGACGAGCTGGGGTGTATGTGGGGATGCTCTGGGTATATGTCGGGGTGGAACCAGAAGGGATGGGAGCACTGGATGGAGATGGTGGGAAGGGCTGTATGGATGGGAGGGGGACTGGGTAGATCTGGGGAAGGGTCAGGAGGGATGAGGAGTGAACACTGGGCTAAATGGGGGAAGGGGCTGGGAGAAGTTGGGGAGGGGTCTGGGAGGGGAGGGTGAGGGAGGCAGGGAGGGACTGGAAGTCTGGCCCTGCTGGACAGCAGCCATCACAGCCTTCTCATGCCTCTGAAGCTCATTATCCTAGAGTTTCAAGGTCAGGTCAGGCAAGTGCGGAGCCCAGGTGGGGGCTGGAGTTTGTGGAAACCAGCCTGGTCTTGGAGCACGTCAAGGAAACGAAATCACTGCCCGGCGGCCGGCCCGGGGGTGCTTCTCCAGCCTGCCTTCAGGAAGACGGTGAGCAAACACAGACCAGACAGGGCTGAGGCCAGCTGCAGGGCAGGGAGCCGCGCCGGCCTCGTGCTGTCCCCACAAAGGGCTCCTGTTCCCTAGGCTGGGATGGTGTCACAGCTTCCTGTGCAGTGTCATCTCAGCTCCCTGAACTCCTGGTAGGTGGGTCAGGCAGTCCTGGGGTGGGAGGCCCGGACTGGGGGTCAGAAGCAGCATCCCCAGAGCTATTATCCTCCTCGTCATTGTGGCTGCAGACAGGGGAACTGAGGCAGGGCCTAAAACCAAGGGCCCTACAGAGATGCCACCAGAACCGCAAGCCTCCGCCTTTCCTCCCTGTGCACTTTCTGTGATGGTTAGGGTTAGGGTTAGGGTTAGGGTGAGGGTTAGGGTGAGGGTAGGCTCACCTCACTGCAGAGCCAGAGAGCACACCCCAGTGAAGGAGCCGAGGGAGGTCTGAGCCGCCAGCTGCTGCCTGTTTCTCCATGGGTCCTGGTGAGGGTGGACCGCCCCAAGCCCACCTTGAGTCTGTTCCTTGACATGCTCCTTAGATTGAGGCTTTAAAACACTGCCTGCCCCAACTACTCGGAATCAGAAAGAATCACCCAACTGTGTTCTAACACTGGGTATCAATTCCCTGCACACCTCCACGGACTCAGCCCCATCTCAGAAGTGAGGGCAGAAGGAAGGAAACTTCTAGAAGGAGGAGTTTGCTGCAGAACTTCCAGAGTCCACAGCACTGAGTCATCTCCATGCCCCATGCCTGTGGTTCTCTGTAGCACATGGTGGGGGGTGGGTGGGTGGTGCAACACCTCCTTCTGATGCATAGAGTGTCAGCACTGGAAGGGCCCCTACCCCACGCCTAGTGCCCAGTGCCCAGTCCTGTGGGAGCTCCTCATTTGGGGCAGAGACCAGGGCGGAGGCAGCAAGGGCTCCTCTTCTCCCTCACTCAGGGGCTACAGGCTGGTCACTTGAGCTCTCTGGAAATCAGTCTTCTCCTCCGGAAAACGGGGCTCATGTGGACCTTGTGACGGGCATGAGATGATGGCATCAGATAATGTGCACGAATGACCCTGTAAGTCATAAATTGCTTGCAGTGTCTCTCCAACGACCGCCTAGTGCATTTTGGAGCCCAGTGAACTTGAGTTTGCATCCCAGCTCCTGCCCTCCTGTGGCCCACGTCCTCCCTGGAGGATGGGCTCTGGAGGCTGGAGGGCTGGTGGAAGAAGAAGTGAGATGGCAGCTTACTGGCTTCTGTATCAGGCCCCAACTCTACCCTGGTCCTCCCAGCCTTACACGTGCCTCCTCACAGCTTCCCTTGAACATCCTGTATCATCCAGCAGCCCTGAACCGTGTGATTTTTTCCTCTGGGAGGTGACAGCCTAGACCAGAAGTTGAAGCCTGGCCCCAGGGTGTGGTGTACCCCACTGTCAGAGGGACCTCAGATGAGCCACTAAGCCTCTCTCTGCCTCAGTTTCCTTATCATCTAAAATGGGTGGAATCAGCTGGGCGCGGTGGCTGACGCCTGTAATCCCAGCATTTTGGGAGGGCAAGGCGGGTGGATCGTTTGAGGTCAGGAGTTCAAGACCAGACTGGCCAACATGGTGAAACCCCATCTCTACTAAAAAATACAAAAATTGGCTGGGTATGGTGGCAGGCACCTCTATTCCCAGTCACTCAGGAGGCTGAGGCAGGAGAAATCACTTAAGCCTGGGAGGCAGAGGTTGTGGTGAGCTGAGCTCATACCACTGCACTCCAGCCTGGGTGACAGAGTGAGACCCTGTCTCAAAAATAAAAAAATAAAATAAAATAATCATCTGGTCCCTGGCTGGGCTCACAAAAATCCCACAGGGAATGAATGATTATCGGTCTGCTGGGGCTGCCATAGTGGCGTTCTACAGACTGGGGACTGGAACAACAGACACTTATCTTCTCACACCTCTGGGGGCTGACAGTCTGAGATCAAGGCGTCGGCAGGGTTGGTTTCTCCTGAGGCCTCTCTCCCTGGCTTGCAGATGCTGCCTTCTCTCCGTGTCCTCACCTGGTCATCCCTCTGTGTGTGTCCGTGTCCTCATCTGTTATAAGGATACCAGTCAGACTGGATTAGAGCCCTCTCTGATGACCTCACTTTACCTCAATCACCTTTTTTTTTTTTTTTTTTTTGACACGGAGTTTCGCTCTTGTTGCCCAGGCTGGAGTGCAATGGCACAATCTCAGCTCACTGCAACCTCCACCTCCCAGGTTCAAGTGATCCTCCTGCCTCAGCCTCCCAAGTAGCTGGGATTACAGGCATGTGCCACCACACCTGGCTAATTTTGTATTTTTAGTAGAGACGGGGTTTCTCCATGTTGGTCAGGCTGATCACAAACTCCCGACCTCAGGTGATCCACCCACCTCGGCCTCCCAAAGTGCTGGGATGACTGGCATGAGCCACCGCGCCCAGCCTAATCACCTCTTAAAAAGCCGTGTCTCGGCCAGGAGTGGTGGCTCACGCCTATAATCCCAGCACTTTGGGAGGCAGAGGCGGGTGGATCACGAGGTCAGGAGATCGAGACCATGCTGGCTAACAAGGTGAAACCCCGTCTCTACTAAAAATAAAAAAAAAAAAAAAATCAGCGGGGTGTGGTGGCATGTGCCTATAGTCCCAGATACTTGGGAGGCTGAGGCAGGAGAATCTCTTGAACCTAGGAGGGAGAGTTCGCAGTGAGCTGAGATCACGCCATTGCACTTCAGCCTGGGCGACAGAGCAAGACTGTCTCAAAGGAAAAAAAAAAAAAAAAACCCTGTCTCTAAACACAGTCCCATTCTCGGGTCCTGGAGGTTAGGGCTTCAACATACAAATTGTGGGGGGACGCAATTCAGCCTGTAACACCTTGTGTGGTCATCACTCCAGGGAAGGACGTAAGGAGCCAGGACTCCCATAGCATTGTGTTTGCAAAGGAAGACCCGGGACCTTCAAGGTCTTTGTTGCCAAACTCCTCTCCCTCAGGAGAGGCAGAGGGTCATCTCCTCCCTGGAGTGGCTTCTTGCATGCTGACCTCACTTCTGGAGGGGCCAGGAGGAACCTGCCTGCGTTTCTGAAGCCCAGCTCTAGCACATTTCAGCAGAGGCCAGGATCCCATGCAGAGTGCCAGAGGCTGAGGGCAGCGGGCTGACCTCCCTTGGCAGTTTCAGAGTCTTTCTTTGGTGCTCTGTTATTTTATGCAGGATTCCTATATAGGAATAGAAATGCATACCTTAAAAAATGCCTCGGTTACTGTAATTGGCAAGTGAGGATCTCTGGAAAGAGCATTTGTTCATTTAATAGGACTGGAAGGGAGCCGCAGCTTCTTGCTTTTTTAAAATTTTTTTTCCTGGTGATGGTTTTTAAAGCATTTAAACTGCAATGATACTGCAAGAGGAAGAATGGACTTTTCCCGGGTTGGCAGACTCCATCTAGCCATGGCAGCCTGCAGCAAAATTTCTGCGGCTGCCCACATGTCCTGCCTAGTGTAGAGCTGGCTTCATCCAAGCTCCTCCGCTCACCACTGACCTCGGCTGAGCACCTCACGGGTGGGTCCTGTGGGGGGCACGGCAAGGAGACATCCGTCCCTGGTCAGGGGGACAGAAGGGAGCCGGCCTCTCATGCACAGCCCATAGTTGGGGGACAGCAGAGCCCACGTCTCCTGTGGGGAGGGCAGCGACCCACTGGTTGGAGTGGCGAGGTCACGCCTGGAAGTACAGCACTGGCGCAGTGGCCAGCATGGCCCCCTTCTCGCTGCACCATCTAGACCTGCCCAATTCATTCCTTTAATTCATTAACTCACTTCTTCATTCACTCACTTCACTTGTTCGTCACTCCCCCATCCCACTCCAGGGCTTGCTGAGTGCTTTCCCGGTGTCTGTGTGCGGCCCTGTGCTGGGAGCTGGACACAGGGACCCTCCAGACCTGGGCCCTGGGCTCCGCAAACTTCCAGGCTGCTGAGAGGAGTGGCCAGGCACCAGTCAGTGCTGTCCCGAGGGCTGGGGCTGCTGCAGCCAATGGTGACAGAGGCACCAAGTGATTCCTTCTGGAGAACAGGCCACAGCTGGGCGGGGAGGTGACGGGATCCTATGACCCTGACACCAGGGGGAACTCGAGTCTTGCTGCCTATACTACATTCACATCCACGCAGAGGCTGCTGGTCAGGGATGTGGGGAAGAGTGGGGAAGGCACAGATGGGACGCACCCGCCCCCCCCAGTCATCCTGGGTTGGGAAGGCCTAGATGGCTGGGTGTGGGGGTGATGCCCACACAGATACAAAGGCCAGGCTCCACAGGGTCCAGGCCTTCTGTGCAGGACCGGGATTGGCAGACAAGGGCCCGCCCAGAGCTCACACTGCGGCCACCCTAGATCCTGAGAAAGCCTCAGGCTGAGGAGGGAGAACCAGAAGCGGAGAGCAAAGCCGGCCTGGGCACACACGGGCGAGGGCACAGAGGACACAGGGCAGGACTGTTGTCCTCATCTCGGCAGCCTCCCCAGTGCACGGATGGCCCCTCCCCTGCCCCCAGGGACACTGACCGCCCCTGTTTCCTCCTCAGAATTCAGGCCCAGTGAATAGGCAGAGGTCCTGAGACTGCGGCCATCAGAACTGTCTAAGAGTACAGGAAGAAGCGCAGATTCCTGGGCCCAGCTCCTAGGGTCCAGTCTAGCCACGGCCCCTTTGTGTGCTCAGGACTGTTAGAGACTTTCACATATATGATCTCAACCTATGCTTAGGACTCTGGAAGGCAGGTAGTTCTACAACCTTTACAAAGGAGGAAACCAATTTGGAAAGGTTAAGAAACATTCCCAACATGCCATTTTGCGGCAAATGACAAAGTTAAGATTTGAACCTGGGCCTAACTCCCAAGTCTGTCTGCTTTCTACGCTCCTGTGCCACGTCCCAAAGGCTGGCAGAAAAGACATCCACCAGGGTCTTTAAGGATGACAACAGAGGCAACTGTTCCTAAAAATTATTTTGTTTTTAGAAGCTTTGCTCTGAAGCAAAGAAAAAAACAATTCAAGAGATGTCAAGAATTTTTTGGCAAACAAATAACGCATCTAAGAACAAACACCCAGGGAGGACGCGTGGGCAGCTGTTCTTGGGTTGTTTTCATTCCCCAAGTGCTCGGCCCTGTAAGACTCGACATGTGTTTTCTCTTGCAAAGCAAACAGTTCAGCACAATGTGGGCCTCCTGGCTTGAAAGGTTTCAGATGGAGCTTGTGAACCACATAAAAGGTTGGACAAATCTTGCTCCCAACTCAGTGCAGTGGCTGGACACAGAGCCCCCAGGGACCGAGCAAACCTCCTCGTCTATCACCTAGGCCTGGGTGTAAATGGAGGGGGTGAAGGGAGGAAGGTTCTTTCACAAGTCACTGCACGTTTTCCCTTCACGACACAACACGGGGCTCCCACTGACCACTGTGCAGCTGGGGACATCCTCCTCCAAGCATCGCAAAGCAAACCAAGTCCCTTCCTGGGCGGCTGCTGGACAGGCTGGCGGGATGGAAATGAGCTGAGGTCAGTCCTTGCACTTCAATGGGTGCAGGTGGGTGGAGCCTTCCTGGAAGCCACAGGAACACCGGGTTCTGGGTTCTCACACAGAGCGGCCCTGACCTCCCGGATTTAGGATCAAAGCCCACAGCCCAAGGAAAACCCTCTAATGTAAGCTGCAGGACAGCAAGTGGCTCCAGAGGGGAATGCAAAGGCGAGAGCGCCAGCGACCACGGCACAGCACACGCGGCACAGGCCCGCCCAGGCCAGAGACCGAGCGCGTCTTCCCCTCCTCACATGGAGAGTAGAGGCTCCAGCAGGGCCACAGGGGAGCCACCCAGCTGGGCTCCTCCGCAGGTGCCTCTGGGGCCAAGCAGTCCCCACTGTGACTGTGGCCAATGCTGGGGCTCCGTGCAGGGAATCTGTCGTACCCAGCCCAGCTGTCTCGAGCAATTAGGAGGTGGCTCCCACACCAGGAAGGACAGCCCCAAGGTTCCTAGGTCTGGTCCAGAGAGACAGGATGCTCACAGGCGGGCAGCAGGTCCAAACAGAAGCCTGGGCTCCACCCCAGCCATGGCCCCAGGGCTCAGGAGAGCCACCCAGGGTGGACAGAGTCACGTCTGTGCATGCCCACCTTGCACCGCAGAAGGACCCAAAAGTGCTCTGCCCTGGTTTTTGTACCCTGGGTACCACTGGGCTCACCGAGCAGACGCGTTGCAGAGTATTCCATCTGGGAGGACCAAGGCCACACCCAGGGCTGTTCGGGTCACTTCCTCCTTTTTTTCAGGGTGTTGCATTCGGTCAATTCTGCAGGAGAACTGCAAGCCAGAGAGGGAAGAGCCGTCATCCATCCAGGGCCCTGTCCTCCTGCAGCCACGGCCTGTAGCTGTGCTTCCACTGTGGTCCGTGATTCCCATGGCATGCCCCACTCAGTGGGGTGGCTTCGGCCTTATCATGGTGGCAACATGGCTAAGGCCACCTGAAGCTCCTCAGTGGCCATGGCAATGTCCCCCAGAAGCAAGAAGCCACTTCTGTCCCAACATCCCCAACCAGTCTTTAAGACTGAACCCAACAGGACCCTTGGGCGTGGCCTCATCACTGAGCCAGTCCCTGGGGCCAAGGGGATGGAAGGTGCTGGGGCACTTCAGCCAAGGTGAGCCAGTGCCAGTGCTGGGGCAGAGCGGCTTCCCAAGGCTTGGGGCTGTCCACATCCAGGGAGAAATCTGGACAGAACTGGGGTTCTGTTAGTGAGAAGGAAGGGTTGGAAGTTGGACAGGAAGCCCACAGGGTCCACCACATAAGGAGGGAAGCCAAGACCCCCTGAATTCCAGGGGATCCGTGGCTGGGACACGCTTCAGATGGGGCCACGGCCCTATAGGACCCATGAAAAGCCTGGGAAGTGTCTTAGTAAAAGGCCCACATGAACAACATCAAGCAGGAAGGCAGCTTCTTGTGACGAGGTGCTCCTATGGCACATGCTGTCCCCACACAGTGCTATGTGTAGCTAGGTGCTCACTAAATGCTGGTCAGATGGACACTCCCTGCTGGCCGGCAGCCCAGGGGCTGGAACCACCTAAAACCCGGAGGGCGGGGTGGATACACAATGATGGGGGAATGTGATTCACGCTTGGGCTGAGCCGTCAAAAGTGTATCCAAACCAAGTTTCCAAGTGGCTGCTCCATGTCAACTACACATCCTAAAATGAAAGTGTTCCCACGCCTCTGCCACCATCAAGATCCTTAGCAATGACAGCTGCAAAGACCTCAACCCCAAGATATTTCTGGGCTTTCACAGATGATGGGGTCTGGCTGATTTTTATCTTCTTCATCCGCCTGTGGTTTTGAGATGTCTCTGCATGCATGGATCCCAGCTGGTTCCGTGTAGCCGCAGGAAGCTCACTCTGTGTTTATGCTCAGGGTGAGAAACGTCTCTCTTTCTGCAGGCATCTCCCTTGGTGAGTCACAGAGATTTCTAGCCGCGGGCACAGTCACGGGCACACACTTGTGTCCACTGCCAAGCAAGACTGTCTTTGCAGTCCACCCTCCACACAGCATCAAACTAATGTGAAGGCTGAAGGCATTCCCATAATGGCAGACACCAGGCAATGGTGCCCCAGCACGTGTGGAAGATTGTTCCGGCAGGGCCAGCAGATGTCATTAGACGGGAAAGTTAAATGACAGGTACAAGTTTTGGAAGGTGTATTAGTCCGTTCTCACTCACGCTGGTATAAAGAACTGCCCAAGACCGAGTAGTTTATAAAGGAAAGAGGTTTAATTGACTCACAGTTTAGCATGGCTGGGGAGGCCTCAGGAAACTTACAGTCATGGCGGAAGGGGAAGCAAACACGTCCTTTTCCACATGATGGCAGGAAGGAGAAGTGCCAACTAAAAGGAGGAACGTCCCTTATAAAAACATCAGATCTCATGAGAACTAATTCACTATCACAAGAACAGCACGGAGGTGACTACCCCATGATTCAATTACCTCCCACCAGGTCCCTTCCATGACGCGTGGGGACTATGGGAACTCCAGTTCAAGATGAGATTTGGGTGGGGACACGGCCATGCCATATCAGAAGGGTAAGGGTAAACCATCACTATTTGCCAATGATAGAGAAGGAAAATCAAAGAGAATCAATGAAAAGCTGTAATAATTAAAATAAGGTTTCAATAAGGTGACCAAAATAAGCAGACAAAAAACACACAGGTTTTTATTAAAAACAGCTTGAAGAGATAGTCTTACATGGGAAGAACACTTACCATGAAGATACAGACTCTCCTGATGTGAATCTAAAAGTTAAACAAAACCTCCAGACAAACTCCAGAGAACATTCTTTAATATGGGGGTGGGAGAATGCCCAGACTTGACAAATAACACCAAAGTTCACATACATAAGACATTTTTGGAAAAGATGAGAAATGAGGCTTTTTTGCTCCAACGGATATTAAAAGTATGAGAACTACAACCATGAAAACAACAGAAGCTGATGTGAGAAACAACAGTAAATTTAAACAGTGCAGACACAGGCCCAGCGACAATGATTTCAGCACTCATACAGGTGGCGTTTCGGTCAGTGCATGATTCAGTGGGCGAAGCATTTCGGATCCTTGTCTCACATCACATCTCGAAATACATTCCCAGTCAATTAAACACTGAAACGTACTCAGAGAAAAAGAGATGAAAATGTAAATAATCTTGGTGTGGGAAAGGGCTTTTCAAGCATGACCTCAAAGGCTAGAGCATAAAATCTTCATTTTAAAATGTGCACGTATTTCTGATTTAAAAATGTAAACTTTAGCAGGTTACATCAAAAAGAAAAAAAATACAGTTAAATGGCAAATGATGCATGAGGAATAATGATTTACAGTGAATATGTTACAGGTTTGCTGTGCATAATAGGTACACATATTTTACAAGCCAAAAAAATATTTTCAAAACTAAATGCTTTATTAGATAGAGAATAAGAATGGGCAGTTACCACAGCAGAACAAATATGAACAGACTTCAAGCACAGGGGAAGGCATGTTCAGCCACAGGAGGGGCAATAAGAAGGAAATCTATACAGAAGACACCAATTTTATGTTCCCGTCAGGTTGGTAACAGGCAGAGAACAAACAGGCCACTGCTGGCAAGACTTCTACATTCTAGAAGGAATGACGGCTTCCTGTGGAACATGCTGGGAAGAGGAGACTTACCAAGCACTATCTGCAGGCCGGGCTCTGTTGCTTTCATGCATTAACCCGTTTTAACGCCAACAACAGCAGGAACTTATTCCTTCCATCAGTGAGGGAAGTCCCACATCCAATAGATAGTGCAGCTGGTGTCCACCCAGGAGCCTGCCCTAGACTCTGCTCCTTCATTCCCACTTGTTGCTCCACCCGCCCCACTGCCTCCCACCCTGGCGGTATCAGAAACCTCCCCTGTGCGGAGCGTGTCTCAGCAAAGCCACTGGGACCAACCCACGTACAGTGATGCATGTGCACGGATGGCTGCCACGGAGCAGAAACCTTGAACTCTCCATCTCTCAGGAGGAAGTTTGCTAATCTTGTACATTCATGTTACTTGACTGGGAAAATGGCTGTGACATGACTTTAAGTGGAAAAAGATGTCCACAGAGTATGACCCATTTCTGATAGAAAAACCACACACACACACACACACACACACACAGGAAGAAAGTGAGCAGAACGGTGCACGCTAACATGATCCCGGCCTGTGAGTGGAAGAAAGTGGGCAGAACGGTGCACGCTAACATGATGCCAGCAGGTGAGGGAAAGGAGAACAGTGCACACTAACACGCTCCCGGCAGCTGAGAGCAAAGTAGACAGCAGGGCCAGGAGACGGGGGCCCTTGAGGGGGCGCAGGAAGGACTTTGGGGCAGGGGCAAGTCACTGTCAATGTCCGGCTTCCGGCTTCCGGCTTCAGTGCTGAGTGGAGCATCACGGGCATGAACCAAGGGGTACAATGAATCAAATTCTGGGCCCCTGTGGCCCAAAAGTAAATCAATTAAATCGGAGGGGCAACCATTTCTCCATGTGGAGTTACAAGTGATATCTATTTTCATCTTTAAACTTTTCTACCTTACCAAAATAGCACCTAACAATCATGTTAGTTTTGCAATCAGAAAGCGAGTGGCAGAAAGCCATGACATTAAACCGAACATTTTTATTCCAATTATTCAAGTTTTTCCTGTGCAATGTTTTCAAACGTTTTATTTTCAAAATGACCATCACCAAAAAATGTAGTTTCTAGAATGTCATGGCTACACCTTAACCTACTCCACTCTTGCAGTGGGGGCAACAGTTTTGGGAGCAGGGACCATGTGTGGGGGCTGCACCCTTGCAGTGTGTGATCTGGACACGGCCCAAGCCCTCCACTGCGCACAGACGACACTTACATCTGGACACGGCCCAAGCCCTCCACTGCGCACAGACGACACTTTCACATTGATGAGTATGCATGCCCATCAAATCCTGCTGTAAACCAAAACTAAAGTTCTAAGTCCCCCAGCCCACTGAGTGGATCCCCTTTCAGCCAAGGGGACCCAAAGATACCTGAAAACCAAGTTCAGGCCATGAATGGGAAGGAGGGTTGGGGAAGCCTCATTATACCCACCCCCACCTTTGGAATTTAGACACAAATGACCAACATTAAAATGACAACAGAGATCCTAGACTGACAAAACAGACTCTTTGTAGCAGTAAGATACCCAGTTCAACCGGACTCCAGTGTGGCATCACATGACAGATAGTAGCCCTGAAGGAAATCAAAGTATTTTACCCCAAAATATATTTCCTTGACATATTTTGGAATGGCCCTTGCAAAGCTGTCTCTTGTGGGGGAAATTTGCATTCTGCAGAGAATCTGCTTCCCTTATTAGGCTTTTTCTGGAGAGTCTGATACCTTTTAAGGTCCTGTAAGAGACATACACATCTATTTTCTCTGAAGCCTGCTATCTGGAGGCTTTATCAACATGACAAAAACCTTGGCTTCCACAATCACCCTCCCCCCACCTTAACTCAAGCTGAGTTCAGCTCTTTAGACAAAGCTCAACTCTTTCAACCCATTGCCAATCAGGAAATTTTTGAATCTACCTGTCAGAGATGTGTGAACCAGAGCAACTCCATCTTAAATATGAGCTGGGTAAAACAAGGCTGAGACTTACTGGGCTGCATTCCCAGATGGTTAGGTAGTCTAAGTCACAGGATGAGACAGGAGGCCAGCACAAGATACAGGTCATAAAGACCTTGCTGATAAAACAGGCTGCAATAAGGAAGCTGGCTGAATCCCACCCAAACCAAAATGGCAAAAGAGTGACCTCTGGTCGTCCTCACTGCTACACCCCCACCAGTGCCATGACAGTTTACAGATGCCATGGCAACATCAGGATGCTACCCTATATGGTCTAAAAAGGGGAGGCATGAATAATCTACACCCTGATTAGCATATCATCAAGAAATAACCACAAAAATGGGAATCAGGGCTGCTTCATCTATGGGTAGCCATTCTTTTTTTTTTTTGGAGACGGAGTCTGGCTCTGTCGCCCAGGCTGGAGTGCAGTGGCCGGATCTCAGCTCACTGCAAGCTCCGCCTCCCGGGTTTACGCCATTCTCCTGCCTCAGCCTCCCAAGTAGCCCGCCTCGTTGCCCGGCTAGTTTTTTGTATTTTTTAGTAGAGACGGGGTTTCACCGTGTTAGCCAGGATGGTCTCGATCTCTTGACCTCGTGATCTGCCCATCTCGGCCTCCCAAAGTGCTGGGATTACAGGCTTGAGCCACCGCGCCCGGCCAAGTAGCCATTCTTTTATTCCTTTACTTTCTTAATAAACTTGCTTTCACTTTATGAACTGGCACTGCATTCTTTCTTGCGTGAGATCCAAGAACCCTCTCTTGGGGTCTGGATTGGGACCCCTTTCCTGTAGCATCTCTCTGGTGACCATGGAAGGAACCATAGTGTGGAAACCCTTGACCCAAAGGGTAACTTTGGGTAAGTGGTGGGTCTGGTAACATCTTTCTGGTGAATCATGGAAGGGATGATTCTGAGGAGACCTCTTGATCCAAAAGTAGACTGCACCACTGATGGGCGGACTTTGAATAAGTGGTGGGGTACCTGGGTAAAGAATGGGATTGGGTTAGAGGCCCAACTTGGGGGACTTAGGGTCTCTCCTAAAACACAGTGGGTTGGAGGGGGTTCTTAAGAAAAGGTAAGGACGCCTGACCAACCTTGGGTTAGAGGCTCTTCTCAGATTTAGGGGGTCAGAGGCCCCTCTCAGTAAGGTCCCTCTAGGTAAAGTCCCTTCTGGCTAAGAACAGGTTTGGCACTACGGGATGTTAACTGCTATTCCCTTTGGATTAATCTGCCTTGCACTCTTTGCTGATGGCTGTGAATGACAGAATTAGGCATGTACAGGATTGTGCGACTTGGGGAGTTTTTTCCTCCCTAAACGGTGAAACTTGAGAGTCGATGGGACTGTGGAAAGGATCTCTTCAGGACCGACAAGAAGCCACCGGAACTTTTCAGTGCGGCTGCAATGGGTAGGTCTTTCTCTGACCTCCCTGAGCGCCTGGTGTTCCCCATGCTGCCTCAGGCAATGCTTTTCTCTCGCTGTGCAAACTGGTTGAATAAATTGTAAAAATAATTGTTTATCTCCTGTGAAGTTTTGATTAATGAATAAAGGATTTGTGAGGCTAGTCTTCAGCTGTAGCCAACCAGGTCTGGTGTGCTTTGCGTGTCTTTCTGTATTGCTCTGTCATAAAGAGGAGTGCCTTGGGATAGAGCATGGACTTAGGATACCTGTAAGCCTGCTTTTCAAGACAGCTCAGCAAACTGGCCAGTTACAAACATTGCTGCAGGTCCCTGAAAAAACTGGATGACGTTTCCTTCTGGTCTTCTACCTTCTTGGGAGCTTGACCTTGTAACCACACAGCCGTGCTTTCTCTTTTCACAATGGTGGCCCAGGTTCAGGGTTCAATTCCTGGCTTGGAAAATAAGTTATCTCCTATGTATTTATACATATTATGTGTGTGATGTTTATATATGAAAGAGCTCTAACTAATTGGTTTAAAAATAAGTGCTTAAATATTTTGTCAGAAAAGTAAAAAGTGTAATGCCTTTTAGTTCATGCGACTTAAGTAATCTTTCGGAAATAAGGAGTTTTAAAGATTATTGGTAAAATAAAAATATCTTCAAACATGTAAACATGTGGTCTAAATTATGCAGGTCAGATATTAAGTTTGCTAAATGCTTTAAGGTCATCAACTGCTTCTTTGACTTTTAAAATTTATTCAGTTTCCTACTCTGGAGCATTAGATTCCAGATAAGGCCAGGGACATGTGGAGTTAGCCATGCCTCTAGCTATGCTGGAGTCTGCCCTTACCTGCACTTCTGCCTGGCATGTCCTAGGCTAACTTCCACACCTGGTACACAATTAGAATCCCCAACTTACCAAGGTTTTCACCAAAAGTAAGTCACTAAGAATTAACATTGTAACATGTAATTAAGACTGCTAAAAAAAGTTTTATGTGCAAGATGTGTAAGAAAAGTGAAATGTGTCTTTTGGTAAAAGATTATAAGAAGACATGGGAACGTGAACTTTTCTTACCTAGATGAAAGGGTTAAAGGATTGTTTTAGGCCGGGCATGGTGGCTAACGCCTGTAATCCCAGCACTTTGGGAGGCTGAGGTGGGTGGATCACGAGGTCAGGAGATCAAGACCATCCTGGCTAACACGGTGAAACCCCGTCCCTACTAAAAATACAAAAAAAATTAGCCACACGTGGTGGTGGGCGCCTGTAGTCCCAGCTACTTGCGAGGCTGAGGCAGAAGAAAGGCGCGAACCCAGGAGGCGGAGCTTGCAGTGAGCCAAGATCACGCCACTGCACTCCAATCTGCGTGACAGAGCAAGACTCTATCTCAAAAAAAAAAAAAAAAAAAAGGATTGTTTTAAATTAGAATCAAGCTGAAGGTTTAAGCAAGTTGTGGAAGGCTTGTGAAAAGTTAGTCTTGTAAAAAAATTCTGTGTCTGAACAAATTGGCTAAAGTTAAAGCAGTATTATTCAGTTTTTCTGTAAACGGAACATTGGAATAAAAGCACAACAGGTTTTTTCTTAGAGCAAAAACCTCCCTATGATCTGCTCCTTAATAAAAATGTGTAAAGGGTTATCAAAGGCTTATGAGAATCTTACCTTATGGCCAAACTGATTAAGATTGAATATATTTGTCTATAAGATTTCATTAAGAATTAATTGGGTTTGACATCAATGGTGCACTAATGCAACAGTGACATTTGGCTTATTTGGTACAAAAACCACTCAGGAAGCATTATCAAATGTGAAATGGTGTTTGGTTTTCTTTGGGCTATATTTATATAAATGTGTTATTGGTATATGTTCCAAAAGTATGGGAAAATCTTATAATTCTAATGTGACTTAGTGTATGTTATTAATAATTATAATTGTTACAGAAAATCATTGTATGCCAAGAAGTCAACCAAATTTCATGTTTTTGATTGTGGCTCCCCTAAAACATTTTGTTATCCACAGACAACTGTCTTGTTGTAATCCTTTTTAGAAGGTGGTTTATAACCAACTATAGAGCTCTAACAGGTATTCTTAAATGCAGGTTTTTAATAACTTTGGAAATTGTGATATTAGAAGAGAGAAAAAACTTTCAGAACTCTCATAGAAAGCTGAAATGTTAATGAATATCAAGCAAAACAGGAGTTAACTAAATTAACCGAACCAATAAAACACTGAAGTAATGTTTTTTTTTGTTTTTTTTTTTTTAATAAAATTTATTCTATCTTGCAGTTATCACACAAGTCCATTGAGCCTTCTATAAAGCTAAGATATATTGTGGGATCTTAGTGATCTTCTTTTTCTAACATTTTAAACATTTTGCTATTTTGTTATACTAGGATTTTTTTTTTCTTATTCATCAATTGTTTTCGACTATGACTTAAAAAAAAGACTGAAGAGAAAAACAAAAAATAATGGAACCTACTAGAAAGACAAATACAATACTGAAATTAATAATCATCTTTGAATTTTATACTGTGTGGCCGAAAGTATTGCATCATCTTTCAAGATGGTGCAGAAGAGGCGACACCATGTGTATAGTATGTTTTTAGCTTTCATTGAACACAGTTGAGAATACTGAGTTTGTCTTTTTCCATCTATAATGACCAAACAGAAGAAAACTGACAGAGGGAGACATTTCACAATTCTTAGACAAATCAGAAGATGAATATAAAGTTACAGCAAGCTCTCTGGACCAGCACTGTCCCATAGGGTGGCCACTAACTACATGTGACATTCAGGTACTGAAAATATGGTTAGTTTGCCTTAAGATGTGTTTTAAGTATAAAATACATACTGATTTTGAAGCTTTAGTACAATAAATGGGAATGTCAGATATCTTATTAATATTTTTATATCAATTATATGTTGAAATAATACTTTGAATATGTGAGATTAAATAAAATGTATTATTAAAATTTAATTTCACCTGGTTACTTTAACATTTTCTATTTTGCTACTAGAAACTTCTTTTTTTAAATTTATTATTATACTTTTAAGTTCTAGGGTACATGTGCATAATGTGCAGGTTTGTTACATATGTATACTTGTGCCATGTTGGTGTGCTGCACCCATCAACTCGTCAGCACCCATCTATTCGTCATTTATATCAGGTATAACTCCCAATGCAATCCCTCCCCTCTCCCCCCTCCCCATGATAGGCCCCGGTGTGTGATGTTCCCCTTCCCAAGTCCAAGTGATCTCATTGTTCAGTTCCCACCTATGAGTGAGAACATGTGGTGTTTGGTTTTCTGTTCTTGTGATAGTTTGCTAAGAATGATGGTTTCCAGCTGCATCCATGTCCCTACAAAGGATGCAAACTCATCCTTTTTTATGGCTGCATAGTATTCCATGGTGTATATGTTGAAGTAATGTTTTTAACTTTACTTAAAATGTTGCTGATCCTTTGTTTTGTTTTTCAGAGTCAAGGAAACTTTTCTTTTGAGCTATTTACAGCTTTTAGCAATTGAGTAAAATATACTCCTGAGTAAACTATACTCCTGTGAACAAAATTTGGAGCATATTTCTCTGATTTCTTCAAATTTGGAAACTGTTTGCAAGTATTCTTAATTTATGGCAATATAGTTATTTGCATAAGTGCAATAAAAATCTGATTTCTTTTGCAACAGGACACAATTGGAAAAACTGGTTATTTTACCAAGCCTTTAACTGGAATGGGATGCTTTGCACTAAGGAATCAAACTTGACTTGTAAAGCCAATAAAAGTCCCTTGGGGAAACACCTCATATTTTGTCTTCACAGTCCCTGTATGGGGTTCCTGACTTGTGGTAAGTAAAGAGTGTCACTTTCTAACAGGTCCAGGAGCCCCAGGCTATCTTGAGGCCTCAAGAGGAGAGGAATTTATTCAACTCATAGGTATTTGAGGGTACAAACCCGTGGCAGGGCCTGGCTCTAAAGAAGTCTTATCTGAGATTCCTTCTATGGAACACAGTTTCATCAAAGCCAATTTAAAAAGAGCTTATGTGAAAAACAATTATTCTTGCCGTACTTTATGCAAATAATCAGGCCAAGTATAATAAAGCAAATCAGTCTTACCATGATTTGTCTTTAGTAAAAATGGAAAATGGGAAACTAGAGAAATTAGTTTCAAGAACTATGGCACACTTCTTAAATTCTAATTTCATCAGTTGTTTTTAAGTTTGTTTCTGCAATTTAGGCTAACCCTGCGTATTCCTGTGAACCAACCTGTGATCTCTGCCTGCTGCTCAGAAGAAACAAGAGGGATGGGTAATGTAAAAATCTGGATCAGTATTCTAATTCTGGGCATATTAGAATCAGCTAACAACCCCATATCAGCCTGGTTCCACCAATTGCTCAGTTCATGGAAAGCCTTCTAATTCAGCTTACTTGTGATAGTTTTGCTTATTCTGTTATATTGCTGTTCTACCCTTTGTGTAGGAATGCAGGATAAGCTTACTGAATGTTTTCTTAAACAATAATCTTTCAGATATCACCTTTTGTCAGAACGCAAGTTACGAATGGCTTTCACCATTCCAAGGCTTTCTGGCTGAGCTCTTCTCTACCCTGAACAGAAGAGACCTTAATAGGCAAGGGTATCATTGACCCTATCAGCCTAAAGAAGTTACAGAAGATGGTTCTTCATCTCTCTGCAACCCTTAGGATTAAAGGTTCTCTTATAAAAGGGACGGGGGAAATGTCAGAGGTGTGTGAACCACAGCAACTCCATCTTGAATAGGAGCTGGGTAAAATGAGGCTGAGACCTACTGGCCTGCATTCCCAGACACTTAAGGCATTAAGTCACAGGATGAGATGAGGTCAGCACAGGACACAGGTCATAAAGACCTTGCTGATAAAATGGGTTGCAGTAAGGAAGTCAGCTAAAACCCACCAAACCCAAGATGGCCATGAGTGACCTCTGGTCATCCTCACTACTACACTCCCACCAGCGCCATGACAGTTTACAAATGCCATGGCAACGTCAGGAAGTTACCCTCTATGGTCTTAAAAGGGGAGGCATGAATCCACCCTTGGATTATTATATCACCAAGAAATAACCATAAAAATGGGCAACCAGCAGCCCTTGAGGCTGCTCTACAGAGTAGTCATTCTTTTATTCCTTTACTTCCTAAACAAACTTGCTTTCACTTTACGCTATGGATTCACCCTGAATTCTTTCTTGCATGAGATCCAAGAACCCTCTCTTGGGGTCTGGATGGGGACCCCTTTCCTGTAACACACCTATACCTAGAAGCTCGTTTTCAGACCTTCCTGGGCTGAACCAATGTGCACCTTCCATGCACTGACTGACGTCGCTGCCTCTAACTTCTGTCCCCCTAAAATGTATAAAATCAGGCTGTAACTCAGCAATCTTAGGCAGCTATTCTCAGGACCTCCCAGGGCTGTGTCACAGGTCATAGTCTTCACATTTGGCTGAGAATAGACCTCTTCAAATATTTCAGAGCTTGGCTTTTTGTCAACACTGCCAGTAAAGTGTGCCAGCTCCCAAATTTGAGGAATGAGGACCTTTCCAACAGGTGGATATGAAAATGCAAACCACATGGTGACATTGTGGCCACAGGCATCGGAAAGCTCTCCTTCAAGAGAACCTGTCATGTCTGACATGGTGACATCATGGCCACGGGCATCGCAAAGCTCTCCTGCATGAGAACCCATCGTGTCTCACATGG